>NW_025793810.1:11046-24100 GCF_021613505.1 Equus quagga | reverse complement strand
TGTATACTTCCACTTAAATGATGTACCAGAATAGGCAAATTCTAGAGAGAAAGTTGACTGGTGGTTACCAGGGGCTGTGGGGAGGGGATAATGGGCAGGCATTGTTTAAAGGGGACAGAGTTTCAGTTTGGGATGCTAAAAAAGTTCTGGAGCTGGATGGTGGTGATGATTACACAGCGTTATGAGTGTACTCAATGCCCTGAATTGTACACTTCAAAATGGTTAAATGGTAAATTTTATGTTATGTATATTCTACCACAATAAGTTTTATTTATTTTAAAAATATCTTAAACTTTCATCACTAGTCATATTGCTGCCATAATATTGATGTGGCTTCTTTGAAATAGGTCTAAGGACAGGTTAAAGCAATAATGTTAGGGTTTCAGAACCAAGAAGGCATAAGAGAAAAGGAATACAATGATGAAATCCAAGGAGATTAGAAAAACTCTGCAATCTTAAATTTTAATTAGAAATATTGGTATGAATTCATGCCTTTTGCACTCCTCTTTTTAAAATTGTGTATTTTCTAGCTCTGTCCAATTTTCTAAGAACTATTTCCCATTCAGAGGAACCAGGGCTTTGGAGAAATGGCTGATTCAAAATCTGTGACAGGATACAGACAAGCTGAGCCTGCGATGTCCGGTGCCAGAAAGCAAGGAAATTATCAAAATCTAATGTGACCACATGAAAAGGACACAGGTTTCAATTTGAAGGTGCTTCCATCGGCCTAAGGTGGGACAAACTGAACATCAGAAAGAATGCTGACTGCAACTGATTAAAACATGAACTGTGCAATGTCATAAATGATGCTCAATGATACTCAAAAAGAAGGAGAAACAAAGTAGAACACGGGATACCACTGCAGTTACTAGGACACTAACTCAATCCTCCAAAACTTTAGTATTTAAGGGAAAGTAATAACTTATCCTGCCTTTCTGGTATGAATTTAATTTGTGCACAGGAAATAGTTCCAGTGAATATTGATAATTCTTTGATTCAAAAGAATCTCAGCTTATGAACGCCAAGGAATGTGAGAATTAGGAAAATTACTCTTTTGCAACCCCCTAACAAAATAAGTGCTTCAGGCAGTGGTCAACAATGGGTGGTGAAACCATGAGGAAGGATGTTGATGGAGAAGTTCATTATGAAGAGGGAACCCACTGAACCAGGTGATGGGTCTTAGCATCAGTAAGAATGTGACCACCAGACATCTCTTGCCTGCCAATGTGCCGCAGGATAAAACGATGGCACCACCCATGAAGTAGACTTACTCCCCCCGAAACAAATTAATCACGGCTTTAGACCTCTAGGCAGTGTAGAGGCGAAAAGCAGGATGGAAGAACGGAGGACACCAGGAGGAAGCCTCCAGCCACATGCAAAATGTGTTCAATCTGCAGGACAACCCACCTCGTTTCTTCCTCACCATGTTAGCAGCATTAAAAACGGGGAGTGTGTGAGGAGACTGTTCTAGATTACAGGAGACTGAAGAGACAACAAGCAAATAGTACATCAAGTAGAAATCAAGGGTAAAAAGACGTTTTTTAAGACTGGGAAATTTGAGGATATTAAGAAAATATTCATTTTATTAGATTAGATAATGGCAATTTGGCTTAGTAAAATAATGTTTGTTTTTTTAAAAGTGTATACTGAAGTATTTAGAGGTAAAATAATGCATCTGAGATTGGCTTTAAAATACTCCAGAAGAAACCCAGGAGTGTGGTAAAGCGTGGGCCAGTTAGAGCTCGGTGAGCGAGGTGTCCAGGAATGCTCGTTGTACTCTTTTATGTACAAATTTTGGAAATTTTCACAATAAAATTTGTGTTTACATAAATGAGATGACACAGGAAAATATGCTAGGAATGCTAAGTGAAAAGAAGTCTGGAAAATAGTTTGATCCGATTTGAGTTTTTACAAGGCTAAAGTGCAGCTTTTCAAAAACGTATGGATAGACCCAGAAAGTTAAGAGTGGTAAATTCTAAGTTGTGGTCACACGTGATTTTTATTTTTATGCTTTTCAGTATTTTCCAAGTTTTATTTTTAAAAAGTTTTTCAAGATGTTTTACACCTCTGTTATTTATCACATAAACTTCGTGCTTATTTACTGAATCAACTGTGAATTATGATAAAAATTTTTTAAAAAATAGTTTATATCAAGGTAGCTCTTGATTTTAAAAATAAACTTGACTGTTTCTAAAACCGTGGGATAAAATTGTAAAACCTTTCCTTGTGCTTAAGGGCCTTTCCTGCAAAGTTGAAATAAACGTGCTTGTTTATTACCTATTAAGAGTACAGGACTCAGCAGGCGTGGGGAGAGGAGAGGTACAAAAAACTACCCTTCGTGGACTTTAGATCTAGCCGGAAGGCCACTTAAAATATGTAATAGTATAAAGAGGCCAAAAGCTGTCACGGGAATCGCAGGCCGGCCACCGGCGCACCGGGGCGGGACGGGATGGGAGGGGTCCCGCCAATGGCAGCTGGGCCGAGCGCCCCGGTGACGCCCCCACGTGCGGGAAGGGCGCCCCCGGCTTGGCGCTGCGGGGACGCGGGCTCCGGGCCGCACTCTCCTGGCGGCCTCCGTGCACTGCGGGCGCCGGCAGACCGCTCTCGCTGCTCGGTCCGCGCCCCGCGCCCCGGATCCGGCGCCGCCATGGACGGGGCGGCCGAGCTGGTCTTCTGCGTGAACGGCCGCAAGGTGAGCGCCCTGGGCTTCTGCTGGGGGGGCTTGCCTGTGCGCCCCTCTCCACCCGGGCGGGGAAAGGATGCCTTTGCAGGGACTGCCCTGGATCTCCGGGTCTCCCCTTTCTGATGCTCCTTTCCCCTCGCGGTCCCAGACGCCCGGCTCATTACCAACCACCTCCATCCCAGAAATGAAAGCAAAACAAGAGAAATGGCCATTCTTGCTCGTCCAGGTCCCCGCTCCCCGATCTCCCTCCCTCAAACCCCACGGATAACGGCAAGTGCCTCAGCAGACTGAGAGCCATCCCGAGGTGGCTCAGCCTCAGCGCTCGGTCGTATGTGGATGTGCAGAGGGCAATTTAGAGTCGGTTCGGGACCACAGAGATGAACCAATCCAGACCAGTCGCCTCGTTTCTCAGAGGACGAAATGATGACTTTCCAAAGTCACAGCGAGTTCCTAGCAAAGCGGAACCAGTGCCAGGCTCTGGGGACTTAGAGGTCCTCACTGGGTCCACTGTCCTCTCAGAAGCCCGGCTAGCTCTGCAGAACCTCTGGGACCGTTCCAGGCAGTGTCCCGTGTGGGGACAGCAAAGCCCCGGGTGTCCTGTAACCTCCTCCTCCCTCCCAACATGGCCATAGACACTGCTAACTTTTAATGTTGTCGCAGCGTATGGCACCACTTTGCAAGGGGGAAGCGAGGCACGAAGGTTAAAGGGCTTGCCTAAGAGCTGACAGCCGTGCAAGGGTCGTGACATCTACCTTTCCACGGCACCAGCTGGGTCAGAGCCACCTGCGATCCCTGCTCCTGGGTCAGGGATGGCCACAGTGTTCCCCCGACTGGCACGTGGCATCACCAGGAAGCCAATGAGGGCCGAGTGCCAGGGCCTCTCATCGGCAGGCCCCTTCTAAGGCCCTGAGCCTAATTTCCCATTTGTCGTTTTGTATTATTTTTACTTAAAAAGATGCCCCCCCAACTGTGCAGGTTCTAGGCCCCATACCACCTTCCTCTGCCCTGCCACCTGGGTCCCACACCGGATAAGATGAGCTTGTTTGTCCTGCCCTGTGCGGGGGCTGTTAGGCTGCCCTCGCAGGACTGCTGGGAGAGAGAAATGAGGCAGTGGGGTCAAGTGGTAACAGTATGTCACTTTTTCTTCCTTTGCAAAACTGAATGGCATCCCAACACGACTCTGGCCTTCTTGTTTAGACAAGCATGGATTGGGTCCGCTCTCACTCTCACTGGGACAAGCTAACCTCTCAGTGCTCGGCTCCTCTGTCAGAAGGGGCCATGCGCTTACTGCACTACGAGGATGATGGGAATTTAACTGGTTATTTGTTAAAGGCCTGCTGTGGGCCAGGGGGTGTTCCAGGGCTCCCAGGGGACACGGCAGAACACAGAGGGACCGAGTCCCTGTTGATGGAGTTTACACTGTGTGGGGACAGACAGGCAGGCAGCGTCTAAGTGCGTGGAAAGGTTTAATGCGGGGCAGTGAGAAGGGCTAGGACGAAAACTGGAGCAGAGCGGGAAGCAGGGTGGGCAGGAGCCGATTCTCCAGATGGGAGGGATGTTTAGCCCTCCCAGAGGTGCCATCTGAGTGGGACAGGTAGGGGGTGCGGAGCGGATGTCTAGGGGAGGAGCACTGCAGAGCGAGGGGACAGGGGCAGAGGCCCTCAGGCGCAGGGTCCTGGTGCTGCGGGACAGCAAGGCTGGGGCGGCGGCAGGGGCCAGCGCCGGGTTATTCAGGCTTTGTGGCCACGGTGAGGGCTTTGGTTAAAGGGGAGAACAGGTGTTTGAGTCTGCCTTCTCCCCTGCCTCCGGCCCCTGCTCCCGAACAAACGGGAGCGAGATTTCTAGCAGAGCCCCTGACAGTACTTTGTGCTCTATTGATTTTTAAAAATAGATAAGCAGGTTCTTATCTAAGGGCCAAATGCCCTTTGGTCGTTTGGCAAGTACACTCTAGAGATGTTGATTCCAATTTCGCAATTACCCTGTTAAGAGAAATGACGTCTCCCTATCCCTTTCCTCACTCCCTTCCAAATTCTGTTAGGCTGAGCTTCAATGCTGGCGAGCAAGCCTGCTTGCCCCTTGGACAGAAATCAGAGGGGAGGGGCTGTTGAGAAGAGAGAGAGAGAGAGAGAGAGAACATGCACACCAGGGAAGAGGGCTCAGTCAAACAAGCCCTCCGGGATTAAAACTTGCCTTTGAAAAGGAAGCTCAGGAGCCAGTTAGGAGACTCCAGGTGATGCGACTGGCCTCCAGGCTGTGCTGTTTGCAAAATGCCCCCAGGTCTCCAAAAGGTGTCACTGGGCAGGGGCTGAGGCCCTTGGGAGAAATTTCTGAGATCTTACTTGTTCCACCAGGGGCCCCCAGAGGAACAGGTGACCCAGTTAACATGGATTTGAGGGAGGAAGAGCCCAGGAGTGACTTATCCCCTAGACGCCACTCTCGAACACAGTCAGGAGCTGAAGTGTGTCCTTCCACAAGCAGCGATGCATAGAGATCACAGGTGTGGGCTTTGGAACTAGTTAGGCGTGGGTTTGCATCCCGTGCTATCTGCTCTGCCCCTCAGCAGCCCTGAGCCTTGGGTGAGTTGCTTAATATCTCTGAGCCTCAGTTTCCCCCCTACAGAATGGGGCTGGCAACAGTACCTTCTCCCGTGGGATTGGGAAGAGGACTAAATTCCCTGGAGAGTGGTCAGCAAGGTGCTCGGCACACAATCAGCACCCAATATGTGGAAATGATTGTTAATATCTGGACTGAAAAACAGTCTGCTTCATGCGTAGAGCCGGGACATGCCACAAGTGTCACGGGGGCCAAAAGGAGTCACTGAGCATTCTTTGCCCAACAAAACGTAGGGTCTTTATATCAGTATAGGCACCCGAAGGGCTGTCCATTGCCTGGTGTTTCCCAGGGTTTTGGTTTACAGAACTGAGAGGAAATTTCTGGGCTGCTGCGATGACTATCACGATTCAGAGAAAGGTGGAGGGGGTGGGGTGACTTAGGGGGAACAACCAACAATTAAAATGAATTTTACAGCAACCCCGAGCTCAGCAGAAGCGTCCTCGCTGACGCCCGCTCCGGCCTCCTTCTCTGCTCTGAGGCTGCTGTGGGTGGGGGTCTGCTCCTGACCGGGTCCCACAGTTCACGCCTCCTTCTTCCCTCCTCTACCCCCATCCTGGTCCTTTCACACATACCCGTCTCCCTTCCTTTCCTTCTTTCTCCTCTTAATGTCCTTTCTCTTTCTTCTTTCTGCCTCCGCCTTGGATCTGGCGGGGCCCCCTGAGGCGTCAGTCACCAGCCCTGCACAGAGGAAAGTGATTTCTCAACCTTGTGGAATATGAACTTGAAATCTCCCGAAGGGCTGGTGGAGATGCAGAGGGACAGATTCTCCCCCTGCAACACGCACGGCCGTACAGAGACGGGAACATGTGATGCTCCCGACCGGAGAACTTGCATCCTCTCTCCAAACCCCAGTCAGTGAGAATAACTCTGTTCCTCCTTCCTTCCCCGCCCCCCAGCCCCCGTGTTGGTCCTGACCTCCCTATTTCACTCCAAGACCTGCCAGGACAGGGTGCGTGCTAGACCCCATCTCCCACTTCCCTTGGCCAAATATGCCATGGACCAAATCAAGAAAAACAAACACGGTTCAAGCCAGTGGCGCTTTGAGCCAGACTCCAGTCTCTTGAGACATCTCCTGGAACAAATACCCAAACAAGCAAGGCCTGCTTCTTCCGTTAATTCTTTCCCAAAAGATACAAATCTCTCTCAAGCCTAAAATGCTATTCTTTACTATCCAGGCTACCCAGATCCTGTTTCTCCATTAAAATTGGGCTTCTGTGGATTCACCATCATATGTATTAATTATGATTAGTTTCAGCTGCAGATGGCACAGACTCAAAACTAGCAGTGGTTCAAAGAAGATACAAATCATTTCTACTTTTACATAAAGGATATCTGGAGATAGACATTGTGGGGCTGGTCCAGAAGCTTCATGGTGTCATCTAGGATCCAGGTTTCTTCTCTGTTCCTGTTCTAAGTGGGATGGCTTTCAGTTTTTCCTCACTGAGTGTGATGTTGGTAGTGGGTTTGTCATATATGGCCTTTATTATTTGAGGGACTTTCCTTCTATCCCCATTTTATTGAGAGTTTTTATTATGAACGGATGTCGGATCTTGTCAAATGCTTTGTATGCATCTATGGAGACGACCATGTGGTTTTTGTTTCTCATTTTGTTAATGTGGTGTATCACATTGATTGATCTGTGGATGTTGACCGTCCCTGGCCCTGGTATGAATCCCACTTGATCGTGGTGTATGATCTTTTCAATGAATTGCTGTATTTGGTTTACCAATATTTTGTTGAGGATTTTTGCATCTATGTTTATCAGCGATATTGGCCTGTAATTTTCCTTCTTTGTATTGTCCTTATCTGATTTTTGGATCGGGGTGATGCTGGCCTCATAGAATGTGTTAGGAATATTTCTGTCTTCCTCAATTTTTGGAATAGTTTGAGAAGAACAGGTAATACATTGTCTTTGAATGTTTGGTAGAATTCTCTTGAGAAGCCATCTGGTCCTGGACTTTTATTTTTGGGGAGGTTTTGGTTAGTGTTTCAATGTCTTTACTTGTGATTGGTCTATTCAGATTCTCTGTTTCTTCTTGATTCAGTTTTGTGAGGTTGTAAGAGTCTAAGAATTTATCTATTTCTTCTAGATTCTCCAGTTTGTTGGCATATAGTTTTTCGTAACATTCTCTTATAATCTTTTGTATTTCTGTGATGTCTGTTGTAATTTCCCCTCTTTCATTCCTGATTTTATTTATTTGAGCCTTCTCTCTTTTTCTTAGTGAGTCTAGCTGAGGGTTTCTCAATTTTGTTTATCCTATGAAGAACCATCTCCTTGTTTCATTGATCCTTTTTACAGTCTTTTTTGTTTCAATTTCATTTATTTCTGCTCTAATTTTTATTATTTCCCTCCTTTTGCTGACTTTGGGCTTTGTTCTTCTTTTTCAAATTCTGTTAGGTATAGTTTAAGAGTGTTTATCTGAGCTTTTCTTGTTTGTTAACGTGGGCCTGTATTGCTAGAAATTTCCCTCGTAGGGCCGCTTTTGCTGCATCCCATAATAGTTTGTGTGGTGTGTTTTCATTCTTGTTTGTCTCCAGATATTTTCTGATTTCTCCATTTATTTATTTGATGACCCATTGGTTGTTCAGTAGCATTTGTTTAGTCTCCACATATTTGTTCCTTTTCCAGCTTTTTTCTTGTAGTTGATTTCTAGTTTCATGGCATTATGGTCAGAAAAGATAGTAGATATGATTTCAATCTTCTTAAATTTATTGAGATTTGCCTTGTTTCCCAATACATTGTCTGTCCTTGAGAATGTTCCATGTGCACTTGAGAAGAATGTATATTCTGCTGTTTGGGGTGGAGTGTTCTGTATATATCTAGTAAGTCCATCTGGTCTAGTTTTTCATTTAAGCCCACTATCTCCTTGTTGACTTTTTGTCTGGATGATCTATCTATTGATGTAAGTGGGGTGTGCAGGTCCGCTACTATTACTGTGTTGTTGTTGATATCTCCTTTTAGGTTTGTTAATAGTTGCTTTATGTACTTTGGTGCTCCTGTGTTGGGTGCATACTTGTTTATAAGTGTTATGTCTTCTTGGTGGAGAGTCCCTTTTATCATTACATCCTGCCCCTCTATGTCTCTCTTTACCAGTTTTATCTTGAAGTCCACTTAGTCTGATATAAGTATGGCAACAGTTGCTTTCTTTCGTTTGCCATTAGGTTGGAGTATTGTCTTCCATCCCTTCACTCTGAGCCTATGTTTATCTCTAGATTTGAGATGCTGCCTGGAGGCAGCGTATTGTTGGGTCTTGTTCTTTAATCCATCCTGCCACTATGTGTCTTTTGATTGGAGAATTCAATCCATTTATATTTAGAGTGATTATTGATATATGAGGGCTTAATACTGCCATCTGATTGCAGGTTTCCAGGTTCTTCTGCATATCCTTGGTTTCTTGTCCCGTGTATTTTGGATTACCAATTTGATTAGGTAGTGTTCTTTGTTGGTTTTCTTCATCTCCTTGTTTATCATAAATGTCTCTGTTCTAATTATTTGTTTAGTGGTTACCCTTAGGTTCATATGAAAAATCTCGTAGTTGAGATAGTCCATTTTGTGATAGCATTTTATTTCCTTAGACTATACTGATTCCATGTCTTTCCTCTTCGCCTTCTATTTTTGTCATATCGTTTTCCAGCTTGTGTTGTGAGTTTGTGGTTAAAATGATGGTATCATTTTTGTTTTGGTGTTTTCCTTTTCCTTATCCTTGATGTTAAAGTTAAGTGGTTTATAACCTGATCTGATAGAGAGCTGCCGTTTTCTGATTCTTGCCTACCTATTCATCTCCTTGCTCAGGGCTTTGTAGCCCCTTTCCTATTTTTTTAAAGATATGAGGGCCTTCTTGAGGATTTCTTGTAGGGGGAGTATTGTGGCAATGAACTTCCTTAGCTTCTGTTTATCTGGGAAAGTTTTTATTTCTCCATCATATCTGAAAGAGATTTTTGCTGGATAGAGTATTCTTGGCTGAAAGTTTTTGTGTTTCAGGATTTTGAATATATCATTCCACTCTCTCTTAGCCTGGAAGGTTTCTGCTGAGAAATCTACTGGAAGCCCGATAGGGGTTCCTTTGTGAGTTATTTTCTTCTACCTTCTGCCTTTAGTATATTGTCTTTGTCCTTGACATTTACCAGCTTCACTACTATATGCCTTGTTGTCAGTCTTTTTACATTGACAAAGATAGGAACTCTGGAGGTCTTTTTCACATGGATTTCCAGCTCCCTTCCCCAGTTTGGGAAGATCTCAAGTATTATTTCTTTGAACAAGGCTTCTGCTCCATTCTCCTTCTCTTCCCCCTCTTGAATACCTACAATCCTTATGTTGCATTTTCCTGACTGAGTCAGATGTTTCTCTGAGAGCTTCTTCATTTCCTTTCAGTCTTAGTTCTCTCTTCTCCCTCTGAAGCATTTCTCTAGTACTATCCTCTAACTGGCTGATTCTGTCCTCCATATTGTCAGCTCTGTTGTTTAGAGAATTCAGATTTTTCTTTATTTCATCCATTGTGGTTTTCATCTCCAACAGTTCTGATTGGTTCTTCCTTATGATTTCAATCTCCTTTGTGAAGAAGCTCCTGAATTCATGAATTTGTCTTTCTGTATTTTCTTGTAACTTGTTGAGTTTTTTTTGTGATAGCTCTTTTGAATTCTTTGTCATTTAGGTTATGGATTTCTTTGCCTTCAGGGTTGGTTTCTGCATACTTGTCACTTTCCTTCTGGTCTGGAGATTTAATATACCTACTCATACTGCTTGATGGGGTAGATTTTTGCTTACTCAAGGTGTTCTTATCAGGTTGCAGCTGTCACGTACCACCACTGGGTGGGGATAAGGCACTGTGTATTCTGGGCCTGGCACAAGCAGGGGCTCACCAGCTCTAGCCACTGGCTGCTTTTCTCTCTGAGTGACTTATCAGTGGCAGATCTGGACCACTGGGCAGAGGGAGTGGCACTTTCTTTACCCAGTGCTTCCCGCAACCCCTGCTTGTCTCTCTCTATGGAGTTCTGGGTGATTTCAGCACTGTGCACTTTCCCTTTCCCCTCCATGGCTGCCACACTCTCTGCACCATGCTCCAGACAATTCTGGGGCAGGAGTACCAGGCAGGGGTGGGGCAACTCTCTCACCTACACACTTTCCCATCTGCAGCTGCCACACTCTCCACACCATGCTCTGGACAATTCTGGGACTGGGATGCCAAGTGGGGACAGGGGACCTCTCTTCACCCACGCCCTTTCCCCACCACTACCACCATGCTCTCTGCACCGTGCTCCAAACAATTCTGGGACTGGAGCACCAGGCGGGAACAGGGCCCCCTTTTCACCTGCACAGTTCCTGCCACCACAGCCCATCTCTGTCCATGGAGCTCCTGCAGATCAGCTTCCACTTTCTCCAGAGGATCCAACCCCATCACCACCTTGAGGCATATGGCTGTGTGTGTCTCCCATACAACTTTTGTGATGTGTGTACCTTTGTTGCTGTATGAATGTCCTTTTGGTCGTTTCTTAGAGGGGAAAGTCCAAGTGAAGAGCCCACTCCACCGTGATGCTGACGTCACTCAAGAAATCCAAATTTTTAATCAAAAAAGAGGAAACGTGGTCACTTTGGAAAACATAACCCATCATGACATTTCAATATGCCATCCCCTGGATGCTGCCGTTCTGTTGCTGCGCTGCCAGGCTGCCCACACAGACTTGCTTCAGAAGTGTGCCCTTGCTTGCACATCTTTGTGTCCTTGGCATACACATTTTTGTCTTCCCCTTTGTTTCTTTGGTTGGGGGGCTATGGTTGGGTGTGATCTCTTTCTGAAAACTGCAACTCTTTGAACATGATAAGCAAATAAGTCTTTTTTACAAAAACTAAAGCAGTTTCTCGGAGGCCATTCTGTTCCAGCAGCCGCCCCCCACCTCTTTCTCCTCTAGTCTGCTCTGCGAGTATCTTTTCCCTCACCTGCTTCAGACTTTCTAAGAGAAACTGGGCAGACATCACTGGTGTTCCTGTTAGTAGAAACACCCACAGCCTTAGAGAACAGTGATGATGCAGGACCAAGGACAGCGGCAAAGCGGTTGTGGGGCTCCAGATTTAGACTTTATGCTTAAGAGAGGTGATTTGTATATCCCAGGTGTTCTCTAGACATTAAATCAATTTGAAAATATGAGTAGAAGAGTTAATGTATATTTCCATCAAATTATGATAAGCCTGCCAATGTGAGCATTATAGTAGCTCTCTCAACTTATCTGCATAACTCTTATTTTGTTTCTTGTACAGGTGATAGAAAAAAATGTTGATCCTGAAACAATGCTGTTACCATACCTGAGGAAGAAGCGTATCCTTTTCTTTGCTTTGAGTGTGTGCGTTGTGTGTGTGTGCAGCTCTGATATCCTCATCAGGTGATGTTTCACATATCCTTTTAGAGCCACACTGAATCTTATTCCTACAATTTTGGTTTTATGTTCTCCTTTAAGAAAGTCCTACATGTTAGTTTTGTAGGCAGAGCACAATTGTGGCTGTCAGAAGAAACACATTCTTTCTAATCTCTGTTTTGGCACTAAATATGTTGTACAAAAAGAAGAATCTAGCAATGGGAATTAAAGCAAATGTTAAAAAGGCTTAATTAACCATCTTTATGATTAAGAGTCACAATATTGACAATCCTTCTTCAAGGACTAATTATCATGCCTGTTAGAGAAAGAGAGCACAGAAATCTCCCAAAATGAAAGTAAAAGAACAATGGAGAAAGTAAACCTGAAAATGTTACCTTAGAAAACCTTTCTAAATAAAAGTCGGCTAAGGAATGGATTCTTAGCCTGCTATGCATGAATTCCAGTGGGCTTCCAGAGGCCTGTAGACCCCACTAGATTATATGCAAAATTATGTGACAATGGGAGTTTGTACATTTTTTTCCCCTGGAGAGAGTGAAATTTCCAAAAAACTACACAACTCAAAAAGCATCAATAACTATGTTCTGAAAGTAATTCAAGACCTTTGGACATAGAAACAATGAACACTGATTTCCTGGTTATTCATGGTGCAAATGTGTAATATTTCAGATTTGGTTCACTCATGAGTGACAGAAAATCCCAAATAGCAGTAAACAGGATAGAAGATAGAAGTTAATTTCTTTCTCATTGTGTTAGTTCAGGTTCTCTGGGAAGCAAACATCAAAAAATGGGATTAAGTGTACAGGGGTTTTATTAGGAGAAATGCGTGAGTGAATGGAAATAGGAAGGGAGCCAGAGAAGGCTTAGGGAGCCATTAGACCGCAACACAAGACTGACCTGTAAAGAAGAGAGGGAGAGGAGGTTGAGTGGAAGGGTCTTAGACTGCTGTGCAGTCCCAGGAATGTTCCTGAAAGCTATTGGGGGTGAGGCTCATGGCAAGGACTCCTGTGTCTCTTCACAGAACTGAGCTGTTAATGGGGAGCAGCCCGTGGGAGGCATGGCCTTAATGAAAACTGGGGTGGTAGATATAAAAGTACAGTATCTGGGTCTCATGATCAGTTACCCGCCGTGTTGAAGGAGGTCTGTAAGGCACATTCTCATGGCTGTCCGAGTCACATAAAGGAAGCCCAAAGGTAGATAGATCGGGACTAGTAAAGCAGTGTGTCAACACTATCAGAGAACCAAGCTCCTTATGTCTTGCTGCTCCACCTTCATCAGCTTGCAGCTTTCTCCTCACAGTCAGAGATGACTGACTGAGGTCCAGCCATCATATCTGAATTCCAGAAAATGGGAAGAAGTAAGAGATTAAGAAGGGGGCACCCATCTCTTTTT
>NW_025793810.1:0-11036 GCF_021613505.1 Equus quagga | reverse complement strand
GTGATGATCTCACGATATAACCCCATTACCAAGAGGATAAGGTACGTTGCAGCAAAGTCCAGATATGGTTGAATTTGTGTCGCTTTGAACTTTGTTTCATTCCTTGCTTTGGTAAATATGCATTGAGCACCTGCTGTGTGACAGGAACTGTGCTAAGCACTGGGAGTACAATGTGAACAAAACAAACCTGGTCTCAGGAACATGAACGGGTTAGGAAAAAAGTGTACCCTCGATGGGGATAACCTATGTTCAAGGAATCCCCTGTTGGAGGTGAAAGGCCGTCTGACTCCCTGTGCTGACTGAGGAGGAAGGAAGGGCTGAAATGCAGTGAAGAAGAATGTCCTCATCACGCTCTAGTATTAATATTATGCCACCCTTGCTGCCATATATGCATTCTCTATTCATCAGTCAGAGAGATCTGTTTCAAGTATAAACCAGATTACAACACTCTCCTACTTCAAAATCACCAATGGCTTCCCACTACATTTAATATCTTCTCTTTATGTTTGATATTTATCCTTCTTCAAGTTTGCCAAGTTTCTTGGATCTGTGGCTTGATGTCTTCTGTCAGCTTTGGAAAATTCTCAAGCCATTGTCTCTTCAAATATTTATTCTCTCTCTCTCTCCCTCCCTCTCTCCCTCTCTGAGGCTCCAATTATGCATGTTTTGGACCATTTTACATCGTTCCACAAATGTCAGATGAGAGCTAAGGATGTGAGCACTGGCGAGATTTCGGTGATCTGCCTGTGTTTCACAACCAAGCCACCTGCTTCCTGAACTCTGGGGTTCCCTCCTGGCTTTCCAGCCTGGCTGCCCACTTCTTGGGTCAACTGAGGAGTTCTCTTTGCTCTCCTGTCTCACTCTCTGGCTCTGGGAGATCTCTTGCAGCCATGCCACCCTGTCTTTAGCATCTGGAAGTTGGCAGCTGCTCTACACTCTGGAGCCTGAGTGCCTACAGTTTTCTCTCAGTTCTGCTTCCTCTCACTTTTCCTTGTCTAAGAGCCACTGTGCCCAGAGAGCTTCTTTCAGCACTCCCTGCCTGCACCATTTCTAGGGTGTTACCTTAGCACTCAGTGAAGTCTGGTGGGGATAGTGCAGTCTAGCTTTGTATTTTAATTTGTTGCATCAGCCCACATGTGATTATTAAGGTTTCTTGAAAGTTGGTCTGCTTTCTCCTTACTCCTGTCTAAGGCGGATTCCTCCTGCTCTGTCCCTTTCAATCAGAAATGAGTACAGCGTAAACTCTTCTCTCTTGTGAAGGGCTTGTGCTTAATGGAGTTTAGTTCATTTAAGTTTTTTTAGGTATTCAGCATCTAATGAGTTTTTAAAAACGTATGATTGTGTAGCTTATATGGCTTGTTTTGGTTTTTAGAATGAGAGTGAGCATTCATTTATATATATATGTTTCTGTGTATGCCTGTGACTGTTTCTTTCTGATCCATCCATAGAAATGGAGTTACAGGGTAAAGGAGTGTGTGCATCTTGAAGGTTTTTGTGCCTTCCAGGAAAATGTCTCCCAGAGGAGCTCTATCAATTTACATTCTTATCAGAAGTATGAGTTCCATTTTCCTAAACCTTTGCTAATTATGCATATTACAATTTTTTAAAAAAAAATTGTCATTTTCTTTGATAAAAATGGTGTTTCTCATTGCTTAATTTGAATCTCTCGATTATTTTTGATATTAATTGTTTCAAGTATTTATTGGCCATTTGTAGCTCTGTTTGGTGAATGAGAACTTTTAGGAGGCGTCTTGAGTTGGACATCTTCTAGCAGAAGGTTTATGGGATTGGGGAGGTGTTTATCCCACACCGTATTTCTGCCTCTGAAGCGCAGTATCAAATTCAATTTGTTGCGTAGCCAACCCTGGCCGAGCGCCTGCCCAGAAGATGGAATCTGCTCTTGGTGGTTGGTCTGATGTAACTAGAGAGGGAAATGTCAGCCCCTCATTCAAGGGAAAAAACAAATTAGAGGAAACTGTTCTGGAGTCAGAATTAGGAGACCTAGTTTGCATGCAATCTCTGACACTCCAGCTGTGACCCTGAGCAAATCACTCTGACCCTCAGATTCTACTTCTGTAAAATGGCCTTGAGCGAAGGATGAAATGCATATGCAAAGCCTGGGACTTTGTACAAAGCCTACATATTAGAGGTGCTCAGTGAGTGCTCGGTCCCCTTTGCCACTGGATACAATGTAACTCGTGCTTCTCTTTTGCATTCTGAAGACATTATCCAGCCAATGCCTGTCTGCTCCCCATCTGTTCTCTGCACGGTGCTGCTGTCACCACAGTAGAAGGTGTAGGAAGCACCAAGGCCAGGATTCATCCTGTTCAGGTGAGGGCGTGCCTCTTCCTCGTGGGTGTCGGTGCTGTGAAAACCATTAATGACCTGATTAGTCCTGAGATGAGTGCAGTAGAGCAGTGGGGCCTGCTGCTTCGTCATTGCCAACAGATGAGACCAAGCTGGGGTCTGGAGAGAAACCTGGGCCCCGTGGGTGTTTGGTGACTGACTTCTTGGGAAGATCATTTTCGGAAGACTGGAGGATTTTCTCCTTTTAAAGAAAATCCTGATGTCATTGAGTTTGTTTTCTACACTCTCATGAGATGGGATCTGTCCATCTTCTGTCTTCAAACTCAAAGAAATGAAAGTCACATGAATCGAGGGATATAATTTTGTTGTTTTTCATAAAGCGGAAACTAACATGATTTTAAAGCTAAATGAAGATGTCAACTACCAAAAAGCTTCGTTAAATTTAAGGCTTGTTCAGAAGACAGATAATAGGAGCTGTCAGTGAATTTAGAAGATTCTCTCCTAAGGCAGCGCCTTGTTATCACTGCCTCAAGTGAAAGGGCACCTCAGACTCCTGACTCCTTACATGACTGAGACATCGCCCCTCAAAATGCTGTTGCTACTTGTTTTTATCTTGGTTTATGAGGGTCACTTATGAGGATAGGGTGCAAGAGGGAAAAGAGAGGGACAACATAGAAAATGGCCAAACTTGAAATTCTCTGGGCTTGCAGCAATCTTGGGTTCTGTTTATTTTCTGTGAAGCCCCATTACCCAGAGGGAGCAAATTCTGCCTGGGTGCCCTTGTGAGAATTGGCTGTTCACAGGTCGACAGCACCCTTTCCTTCAGTGAGTGCGGCTGTTGCAGCCTCGCCAGAAGCCGGCTTCCACAGCGGGGCTGCACCTCTGCAGTTAGACTCCAAAGGGAGAGCGCTGGGGGGGACGTTTGGACAGCAGTAAAGAGATAATGTTCCCTTCTTGAGTGTTCTCTGAGTTAACGGTGGCACTTTGTAAACAAACTCCTGTGCACGAAAGCCTCAGGGCAGTAGTAGGCAGACAGAAGTCATGCGAGAAATAGGCGTTTTGTTTTTTCTCCACTTGAATGTAATTTGGTTTCTGTCTCTGAAGGACTTAAAGGGATTTATCTCGGTGATTCCCATTCTGGACTGCACATTGAAACCACCGGGGAATCTTTAAAAAATGTCTGTCTGTGCCCCACCCCCGAGAGCCTAAGTCAACACCGCGGGGGCTCCTTGGGCAATTTACAGCTCCCCTGGGGATTCTGAAGGCTGAGAACCTTTAATGAAGCTCGAAACCTGGTGAAGACCAGTGATCACAGCCGCCCAGCCCAAGAAAAGGAGACACCTAGGATGAGAAGGGTTTTCAGGGCCTCTTCAATTTTAATGTGCAAACGAATCACCTGGGCATCTTGTTAAAATATAGGTTCTGACTCAGTAGGTCTGGGGTGGGGCACAAGATTCTGCATCTCTAACCTTTTTGTGCTTCCAGGAGAGGATTGCCAAGTGTCATGGCACACAGTGTGGCTTCTGCACCCCTGGGATGGTGATGTCCATCTACACCCTGCTCAGGAACCATCCAGAGCCCACTCTGGATCAGTTAACTGATGCCCTTGGTGGTAGGTTATATGTGTGTGTGCTTTTCAAAAGATGATGATGATGGTGAGAGCTGATATTGGACACTTACCATGTGCCCTGCACTGTGTTAAATACTATAAAGAGATTGTTTCATTTACTCTTTACAATAACTTTATAAGATGGGGATTATTATTGTCTCCATTTCATAGATAGAGAAACTGAGGTTTAGAGAGAGTAATTTATTCAGTTATACCACCAATAATTGGTGGAGTTCGTTTGTTCAAACCAGGATTCAAACAGGATCCACATATTGCACTTGGCCGTTATAGTTCTTAAGTGTCTCTTAATCTATAAGAGTCTCCTCCCTTTTTTATTGTTTGATTATTTTTATAATCACTACAAATCCAGTTTATTCACTTACCCTTGGAAAAAGGCCACTTGTCTCCACATGCTGCCCCCTCCACCACTCCCCGGCACTCTCAGGACCATATTAAATATCAGAAGACTCTTGAAAGCCACACAGAATCAAAGAGTTGGAGGTTATCTTGGGTTACGTGTATCAAAGAACTGTCTTTATCACAACCAGAGCTGATTTATCCAGGCCAGGAGCGCAGCGTATGTGTGGGTGGGAGATGTCTTCAATAACAGGATTCTAAACAATTTTAAAAAATAGCAGCCTCCCAAGTCCTATTTCTGGTGAACTCTCCATCGCTCTGTTGGTCTTTGTCTCCCGTCTGTCGAGGACCTCACTTCTCTGCTAGAGAATGTGCGGCTGACGCTCATGTGCCCAGGTCCTCTGCAGGTGCTCAGGGAAGACCAGAATCGGAAGGAGAGACACAGCACCTGACTCTCTGCCTGTTTTCCTTTGGGTTTGATTATGCATTTGATCTCACGACAGTTTATGATGTGAAGAAGAGACAGGGGCTCTCACATTTTAGGGTGCTTAAGACTTACATGAGGAGTTTATAAAAAAAGAGGATCCCTGGGACCCAATCCCAGAGCACTTGATTCAGTGGCTTTGTTTTTAAGTAGACTCCAGATGTGGGGGTGGGAGGGAGAATGTAGGATATGAGCCACGTGAGAAAAACACTGGCCTGATGATTTAGTGTCAATAAATTATGTGCCCAGTTGCTTCCAAAGTTTAATAATTACCTGTGCTGCTGTCTAATGCCTTTGATCTTTCTGTCAGTTGAAGTTTAGCTCTTGAATGTGAGTGTAGACCAAGAGTTTTTGCCTTGAAGTCATTGTGTTCTTTGAGCACATATCACAAGCAGAGGAACCCTAACTGTTTACAGAGAGAAAGTGCAAAGAGCTGAGTTGTTAAAATCTACCGTAAGGCTCCCAACCAAATATGCCAGGTTGCTGATGAAAAAATCTGACTTTGTAGATTGGGTGGGCTGAAATGTCAGCCAGGGCTTTCTTCCTGGATGGGGGTCCTTGTTTCCCTCATGCATGTGGCAGACCGTGCCTCTCTCTAGAGAGCTTGAGTAACAGAGTTGGGTTTTCTCCCTCAGGTAACCTGTGCCGTTGCACTGGATACAGGCCCATAATTGATGCGTGCAAGACTTTCTGTAAAGTAAGTAGACATGAACGCATTATTGAGTCTGTTCTTCCCCAGTGAGACAAAACAGGAGGGGTCGTCAGGTGTGATAAGGGGAGCAGCCATTGTTACTAATACAGGGCTGCTTATCTGAGAGTCCGGAATTGCTGTTTGTTATCTGATCTTGGGCAGGGTGCTTATCTCGTTCCTTGAGCTTGTCCTGGCAGGCACATACTGAGCACCTAAGGGCTTCGATGTTGTCTGTGGGTCCTTGTTCCGAGAGGTCATTCCTGATCTGTTTGTCAGGGTCAGGTCCCTGCCCCAGTGCTGCTGCAGCCCTCTGCGCATTCCCTGTCACAACACTGGTCACACAGTGCTATAATTGCCCATCTCTTCACCAGACGGTGAGCTGCTTGACAGCAGAGCCTCTGCATTTCCAGGGCTGGTCACCATGCACTGATAGAGTAGCCACTCAATCAGTATTTGTTGAATGAATAAATGAACAAATAACCCTGAAATGAAGGACATAGCTTGCCTTTTAGAAGTTAAACTGTGAAATCAGTACGTTATACATAAGAACTGAGAGATAATAATAATACTTGTTAATATTTACTGTCAGTAAAATATTAAATATTATTAATATTAACACTCAACCATTGATAACATTTATTGCTATATGCCAGGCTTTGTTTAAGATCTTTACATATTTTAACTTACTTAAGAATCACGGCTATTCAAAATTTCTCATAAGCTGAGATTTTTTTATTGGAAGTTAGTTTGGTTATGTGTAAGTACACACTGCTCTCTTCAGAACATTGAATGATATTGATTCTGTATTATGTTTCAATGAGTAGTCACCTATTTAATTTAATGCTTAGTAGAGGGGAATTTGCTTCCTGCCTGGGGTCTGCATTCCACCTCCAGCTTCAGCAACTCACCCCAGAAGGTCAGCCCCCTCCTGAGGCTGGACCAGCTGCCTTTCTGTCTAGGTGAGGGTCAGGTGCCAGATGTGAATCAAGACTTAGGCCACAGAGGAGTGCTGTCAGCAAAATGGTGAAATAGGAGTTTTCTACCATCTTCCCCCAAAAGAACACCAATTTTGACAGTTGCCCATGGACGAGAGTGCCTTTATGGAAATTCAGGAGTCCAGCAGAGAAGTTCCAGTATGCCATTGGAGTAAAAAAGTCCAAGATGGTACACACTGAAGAGAGTAGGAGGAACAGTTTTACTCTACCTGCGTCATCCCTCCTCCAAGGTGTGCAGCTCAGTGCCCAGAGAGATGTCCTCCACCCACAATTTCTCCCATGGGGGAAGTGAGAGTGTATGAGTGAGCACCCAGCTTTTCCAGGTGTGTGGGGCACTGCCAAAGAGGCCCACTTCTCTCTTGTCCCACCCGGAATACTGAGGAGTGCTACACACCTGGAGGGCAGGGAGGGCTGGGAGAAGAGCAGCCCAGGCTCTCGGAGGACCTCAAAGGGACATGGATCCTACTAGCCACGAGGTACGAGGAAACAGAAAGACGATTCCACAAAATCAGGAAAACAATTCATGAACTAAATGAGCAGTTTAACAGAGAGATAGAAATTGAAAAAAAGAACCAAGCAGAAATTCTGGAGCTAAGGCATACAGTGAATGAAATCAGGAACAAGACAAGGATGCTCATTCTTGTCACTTCTGTTCAACACAGTACTGGAAGTCCTAGCCAAGTAATTAGGCACGAAAAAGGAATCAAAGATACCCAGACTGGAAAGGAACAAGTAAGATTGTCTCTGTTCGTGATGTCATGATTTTATATATATAGAAACCCCTAAGGACGCCACCAAAAAAATTATTAGAACTAATCAACAAATTCAGTACAGTTGCAGAATACAAAATCAACGTACAAAAATCAGTTGTTTCTATACATTAACAACAAACTATTGGAAAGAGAAAGAAATATCTCTATTGCATCATTATTCACAATAGCCAAGATTTGGAAATAACTTAAGTGTCCATTGACAGATGAATGAATGAAGATGTGTGTTTGTGTACATATATATAAAGATTTATTTTGTATTTATTTATTACATATTATGTATAATTATATATTATGTATTATGTGTATATATTATTCAGCCATGAGAATGTAGGAAGTCCTGCCATTTGCAACAACAAAGATGAATCTAGAGGACATTGTTGTAAATGAAATTAGTCAGATAGAGAAAGACAAATACTGTATGATCTCACTTATATGTGGAATATAAAAAGGAAAAAAATAAGTTGAACTCATAAAAACAGAGGATATAATGGTGGTTACCAGGGACTGGGGGCTGGGGGAGATGGGGAGATGCTGATCCTAGGGTACAAACCTTCAGTTATAAGATGAATAAGCTCTGGGGATCTCATTTACAGCCTGGGGACTATAGTTAATACTACTGTGTTGTGTACTTGAAATCTGCGAAGAGGGCAGACCTTAAGTGTTCTCACCATCACCCACACAAAAATGGTAACTATGTGAGGTGATGGATGTGTTAATTAACCCGATAGTGGTAATAATTTAACAAAATACACATATATGAAATAGTCACCTTGTACACTTTAAATATATACAATTTTATTTGTCAATTATACCTCAAAAAAGCTGAAAAAACACTTAGTAGAATCAGGAATAAAATCTGGGTTGTTTGTTTTTTTACCCACCAGACTTCTGGCTGCTGTCAAAGTAAAGAAAATGGGGTTTGCTGTTTGGATCAAGGAATAAATGAATTACCAGAGTTTGAGGAAGGAAATAAGGTCAGTGAAATGTACATTTTTATAAGGTTTTCTCAGGACATGAGCACAGACCGGCTTACTTTTAGGAGGAGTAAGTGGCTGCCCAAGTTGACTAACGTGAGGTGTGTCAGCATGTCCCCTTCCTGTGCTCACTCCATCTCTATCAAAGGAAATCTATCCTGACAACTTCATCCTTCGTTCCAGTTCAAGTACAACTATCTATCAGAGAGAAGACACTGATCCCTTAATGCCTCTTAGTTTAACAAGAGCCTGTTTCAGGTCTCTTTTCGAGGGCCAGAAGTAAAGTGGAGCTGTTAAGAAAGTGGGAGAACAGGCAGAGGGTGTCACGATAGGAGAGGCGGCGATTCAGGGACACGTTCTGGCTCTGCCCTGTGCTGGGGCTGCTGCCTGCGCCTCTGCTCCCCCAGACTCTGGACATGGCACCGAGGGCCCGGGAGGCCCATCGACACCTGCACTGCATTGCTGGTGACCAGGTCTGTGCTAGAGCCCTTGACCTGGGAGGCAGGGACTGTGGCTGGCCAGCTGCCTCTTTGTCTGTCTGCTGTGTGTCTTATCTTCTTCCGGCCCCACTCCACAGAAGATTTAAAGTAGTCCGAATTGCCTGATAACAATAACTTCTGGTACTTTCTCTTTTTAAGACAAGTCCAAAACTCTTCTCAGAAGAGGAGTTTCTGCCATTGGATCCAACTCAGGAACTGATATTTCCTCCAGAGCTAATGGTAAGACAAAGTTGAGCTCGTCCTACAGGAATTCATGCTGAAATGTCGGGAGGGGTGTTTCCTTATGGGTCCTCCCAAAGCTGATTGGCGATTAGGTAATATCCTTCTGTCATCCTTGGCCCAAGGCCTAAAGAGTATGGGACCGAGGCAGAGATGGACGAATGGGGGTGGAGTCACCACGAGGGGACGGTTGACTGTAAGAAGCAGCAGATAGTATCTATAAAAAATGTCATGAGATGACATCACAACATGCAGAGCTGTAGACATGTTTTCTACTTCCATTCTGCCGAAGTTTATTCTCCCATAGAGTGCTTTGACAAAATTAAACATGTTAAAATATTTTTAAACATTGCAATGAATTCCTCTGAGATATAAAAACAGCAAAGGGAGATATCTGGGAACAGACTCCAGAAGGAGTAAAATGTTGTCATATTTTTAATTTGATCTCTGATTCCTACTAAAGCTCTACTTTTAGGTCACTTTTATTTTATATTTTTGCTGAGGAAGATTTGCCTTGAGCTAATATCTGTTGCCAGTCTTCCTCTATTTTATATGTGGGTCCTGTTGCAGCATGGCTGACGAGTGCTGTAGGTCTGCGCCAGGGATCTGAACCTATGAACCTGGGCCACCAAAGTGGAGTGCGCCAAACTTAACCACTACGCCATGGGGCTGACCCCACTTTCATTTTATTTTTAAAAAAGGTCTCCATTTCCTTTCTCTGTTCCCACAAAGGTACAGCAGAAACAGGTGGAAATGTTGTCATGAGACGACCTTGAATCCTTATTGCTTTTTTAATAGATAATGGCTGAGAAACAACCACAAAGGACCAGGGTTTTTGTTGGTGACAGAATGACATGGATTTCTCCAGTGACCCTGAAGGAACTTCTAGAAGCTAAAGTCAAGTATCCGCAGGCCCCTATTGTCATGGGGAACACCTCTGTGGGTATGTGGAACTCCAGGGGCCTCTTATGAGGAAACTGAGGGAAAGGACCCGGGGGGGGGGCGGGGGGTAAAAAACCTCATATATGCATATTCTCCGCAAAAGCAGTGAGAAATAGCACTGTCAGTCATTTCGCCTTGACTTCCCCAGCATTGCTCAGGATACTCTGGCAGCTTCCATTGCCTAAGTAAATTCCTGTTGCCCCTGATCAGAGCAGTGCCCAGAGTTGCCCCCAGGAGGCTGCTCCATAACAGCTCAGAAGCCCCAGTTCCAGTGACAGCTGTCCCGTCTTTCCACTGGAGATTGGTCTGGGCTCGCATTTGAAATTGCTCGCTGTCTCCTCTCTGGTGCTTCTCAGTAGGTATGACGTGATTTTCCTAAGCTGCACTTCCAGGCTCTTTCTGCTGTGTTCCTTGTAAACTCAGTCTGACGTCTACTTCTTTGAACAGTCTTCTAGAATCTTCCCTAAGAGAATTTTGAGTAAGCCACAAGTTGTCTTGGACTTGTCAGGCGAGTTTCAAAGCTGACACGTCCAGAGTCCCCTAAGTTCAGTGAAAGTCCATCTGGCCATTCTGTGTGTGATTTGGCCACGAACAGACAAATAGAAAGATGTGTGGTTTTTATATATTTAAAGATATCACTTCTAATGACAATTCCAAAATTTATTATTTTCCTGATCCTTTAGGGCCTGAAGTAAGATTTAAAGGCACCTTTCACCCAGTTATAATTTCTCCTGATTGTGTTGAAGAACTGAGCGTCGTAAACCATGCAGATGATGGTGAGTTCTTATGGTCCCTGTTTTCTTAGTTAAAATGCATTAATCAGTTTATTTCCTTTGCCCAGCAGACGAGCAGAAAAAGAATTATTCCTAATTATAATATACAGAGAGATGCTCTTCTTATAAGAGTGATAACCTTCTGGAGGAGGCTCAGGGGAGAATGCTCTGTAGTTATATGAGAGACTAATTATCTGACTACTCATATTTTTACTGAAGAACTTTTTATGTCTGCTGTATCAGAGAAATGTAACAACTCTTCAAGGAAGGGCACTGTGCTGAGTGCTGGAGAGAAGATGAATGACTGGAATACCGTCCTTGCTCTCCAGAAGCACAGTAGTAAGCACAGCAAGTTATGTATTTAGCAGCTCACAGACTGGCTTGTCCATTCCCACAAGGGAAATTGATTTAA
>NW_025793809.1:0-1094 GCF_021613505.1 Equus quagga | reverse complement strand
CTCCAGCATGCTTTTCTGCTCACTCCTCTGTGCCCCCAGGAAGGAGAATGGGGGCAGAGAAGAAGAGCTGAAGGGAGGAGAGGCCCGTGCGAACGCTTCGCACGGCAGAGCAAGGGAGGCCTGGCCCCAGCTCCCACTCTGGCCCTCCCGACCAGGTTCCCAAACACAGGCTCGGTAAGCTCCCTTTTCTGAGGAGGTATTTAGTCTAACAGACAGGTTCAAATCCCAGCCTCACTGCTTGCTCGTGACGCTGGACAAGCATGTTCTCCTTTCTGAGTCTTTGTTTACTCGTCTGGAAGATGGGGCTGCCCTGCGAGCTGAAGGAGATAATCCACATTAAGGATGTACCCATGGCTTTTGCAAAGGGCCCAACAAACGGTCACTGTCCTTCCTCCACCTGAAGCCTCTTACTGTCAGCCGCTCTTCTAGATGGAGAGCCAGCGGGCACAAGACTAGTCCTCACTCTTCTGCAATTGACATTCTAGTGAGATTTATTATCAGTCCATGTGATCAAAAGCCGCTGATTTACTCATAAGTTCTGGGGTTGAATACAAGACCCCGGATGTAGAAAAACAGTGAAATAAGTGGAAAGTGCAAGGGACGTCTATTCAGATCCTGTGGGTGCTGGAGCCAACTGGTTGCAGGTGGCAGCTCAGGTGCACTCAGGAGCCTTATCTCAGGGATGCTCAGGGCCAATGCTCAGGGTCCAGATTCCTCCTAGGAGGCACATGGCAGGGCCTCCAGGAGAAAGAGGGTCAAGTTCAGGGTGACCCATCCCCTGGCCCTATCAGGAGCTGACATCACTTTAGGGTCCCCTGCCAAAATACAACTACGTTTTTCTTTTTTTTTTTAAAGATTGTCACCTGAGCTAACAACTGTTGCCAATCTTTTTTATTTTTCCCGCTTTTTCTCCCCAAATCCACCCAGTACATAGTTGCATATTTTACTTGTCCTTCTAGTTGTGGCTTGGGGGACGCCGCCTCAGGATGGCCTGATGGGCGGTGCCATGTCCGCACCCAGGATCCGAACCAGTGAAAGCAGTTCGCACCACCGAAGCAGAGTGTGTGAACTTAACCACTCGGCCATGGGGCTGA
>NW_025793808.1:0-31985 GCF_021613505.1 Equus quagga | reverse complement strand
CAAGCGCAGAGCAGAATGCCCCCAGGATTCTGCATGCAAAACAAAGCGCCTCTCCCTCCACCTGACACACCAGCTCAGCCAGAGGAAGGGACTCCTACCAGAGCGCATGCACACACATTTCTAAAGCAGCAGCAGTGAGTGGGCAATGGCAGATGTGCCCAGTCAGCACAGATTCCAAAGGACAGGCACAGATGCCAGGGATCGTGGTGGGCTCAGAATACATAGCTCCTGCCCCTCCCACTGGTAGCAGGTAGAATCTGCGATCAGATACTTCCACTAAGGGGAAGCACAAATCCACCCCCTGAAATAGTACAAAAAGACACTTTAATACTGCAGACCATAAGGAAAATGACAAGCACCCAGAAATCAATCTTGTCCTGAAGGCACAAAAATTTACAATCTAAACGAAAGACAATTCAAAATAGCTATCATTAAAAAACTCAATGAGTTACAAGAAAACTTGGGAAAGCAGTTCAATGAAATCAGGAACAAAATTTAATGAACAGACAGAATTCTTCACAAAAGAGACTGAAACTATAAATAAAAACCCATCAGAAATGTTGGAGATGAAAGACACAATGAATGAGATAAAGAAAAATCTGGAGTCCTTGAATAACAGGGCTGATTTATGGAACACAGAAGCAGCAGCTTGGAGGACAGAAATATAGAAATGCTTCAGAAGAAGGAGGCGGAACTATGATAAAAAAGAAATGAAAAAATTCTCCCAGAATCATCCGACTCAATTAGGAAATGCAACAGAAGGATTATAGATATGCCAGAGGAAGAAGGGAGAGAAAGGAACAGAAAGCTTCTTCAAAGAAATAATAGCTGAGAACTTCTCAAACCTGGGGAAGAAACTGGATTTACAAGTAAAAGAAGCTAACCGAGGGGCTGGCCCCATGGCCGAGTGGTTAATTTCGTGCGCTTCGCTGCAGGCGGCCCAGTGTTTCGTTGGTTCGAATCCTGGGCGTGGACATGGCACTGCTCATCAAAACCACGATGAGGCAGCGTCCCACATGCCACAAGTAGAAGGACCCACAACTAAGAATATACAACTATGTACCAGGGGGCTGTGGGGAGAAAAAGGAAAAAAATAAAATCTTTAAAAAAAAAGAAAAGCAGCTAACCGAACTCCTAATTGCATCAAAACACCTTCTCTAAGGCATATGTTAGTGAAACTGGCAAAAGTAAATGACAAAGAAAAAATATTAAGGGTAGCAAGGCAGGAGAAAATAACCTACAAAGGAACCCCTAGCAGGCTTTCACCGAATTTCCCAGCAGAAACCTTACAGGCTAGGAGAGAACAGAACAATATCCTCAAAATTCTGAAAAACAGAAACTTTCAGCCAAGAAGACTCTATCCATCGAAATTATCCTTCAGATATGATGGAGAAATAAAAACTTTCCCAGATAAACAAAAGCGGAGGGAGTTCATTGCCACAAGACTCCCTCATACAAGAAATGATCAAGGCGGCCCTCATATCAGAAAGAAAAAGAAAGGGTTTAAAAAGCCTTGAGCAAAGAGATAAATAGGCAGACAAAATCAGAAAACTGCAGTTCTCTATCAGGACAGGATAGCAACCAATTATAATATTGAAGATAAAGGAAAGGAACACATCAAAAATAACCGTAATCTCATCATTTTAACCACAAACTCACATCAGAAAACGGAAGTTACGACAAAAGTAACTTAGAAGGGGATGAAGAAAGGAATGGAACCTGCTTTAGACTAAGGAAAGAAGAGGCCATCAGGAAATGGACTATCTCATCTATGAGATTTTTTAGATAAACCTCATGGCGACCACTAAACAAACAATCAGAACAGAGACACAAAGGATACATACAGAGAAAATCATTCTAGAGAACTACCAAACTAAACTGGCAGTCCGAAATACAAAGGACAAGAAACAAGGGAAATACAGAACGACCAGAAAACAAGTGATAAAATGGCAGCAGTAAGCCCTCATAGATCAATCATCACTCTAAATGTAAATGGATTGAATTCTCCAATCAAAAAGAGAGAGTGTAGGCCCGGGCCAGTGGCTCAGCAGTTAAGTGCACATGCTCTGCTTTGGCGGTCCGGGGTGCGCCAGTTAGGATCCCAGGTGTGGACATGGCATAGCTTGGCAAGCCACGCTGTGGTAGGTGTCCCACATATAAAGTAGAGGAAGATGGGCATGGATGTTGGCTCAGGGCCAGTCTTCCTCAGCAAAAAGAGGAGGATTGGCAGCAGATGTTAGCTCAGGGCTAATCTTCCTCAAAAAAAAAAAAGAGAGAGAGAGAGAGAGTGGTGGGATTGATTAACAAATAAGACCCAACATTATGCTGCCTCCAGGAAACAGATCTCAGCTCTAAAGACAAACACAGGCTCAGAGTGAACTGATGGAAGATGAGACTCCAAGCTAATGGGAAACAAAAGAAGCAGGTGTTGCCGTCCTTAGACAAAACCAACTTCAAGATTAAACAAGCAATGGAGTGACATCAGCATCATGTTGGAGTGAGCTTGCCCGGGACTCTCTCCCCTCCAAGATACAACAAAAAGGAGCAACCCTATTCCAAAAGAAAATACCCTAAAAGCACAAAAATCCTCGGAGAGTCACGGCAGCCACACGACAGAGGGTGGAGAGGCTGGAGGCCTGCCTCAGAGGAGCTGGCACAGGGTAAGAGAGAACTCTGTTCCCTCCCCTAAAGACTGTGGTCACTGCCAGGGAGGCTCCGTGACAGAAGGAGTGGGGGAGGGGTTGCGCATCTGTGGAATCACCCAGGACTCCCTAGGGCCCTTGCGGCCTAAAGGGAAGCCCTTTAACAGGGCAAAAGCTTTCACTCAGGGGTGACCTCATCAAGCCAAGACCACAGGAGACCAGCTAGCGAGAGCTGATTGGGAAACCCGGGACTGCATGCAGGAAAATGTGCCCCACCCCTGACCCGCACTGCGAGGGGCCATCTCCGCTGAAGGCGGAGGGCTCAGAACACACGGCTCTCGACCCCCATCCATTGGCAACATGCTGTAACTGCAACAGAATACTATCACAATGGGAAAAAGACTCATCCTTCCAGCATCAGGCAATTCATCAAATCTCCAAACCAGAGAGAAAATAAGCACCCAGTATTCAGTCCTGAGGATGCAGAAATAAGTAAACTAAGCAACAATGAATTCAAAAGAGCTATTGTCAAAAAACTCAATGAGGTAAAAGAGAATATAGAGAAACAATTCAACGAGTTCAGGAGCTAGTCCACAAAACAGATTGAAACTATAAAGAAGAATCAATCAGAAATATTAGAGATGAAAGACATAATGGAAGTGATAAAACAAAATACAGATTCCCTGAATGCTCGTGTGGACACCACAGAGGAGCGACATGTTGAAATGCTCCAGACAGAGGAGGAGAGAGAACTGAGACTAAAAAGAAATGAAGAAAGTCTCTGAGAAATATCCAACTCAATGAGAAAATACAACATAAGAATGATAGGTATTGAAGAAGGTGAAGATAAGGAGAATAGAGCAGAAAGTGTGCTCACAGAAATAACAGCAGACAACTTCCCAAATCTAGACAATGAGAGGGAAACGTGTCTGGAGGAAGCCTTCAGATATCCTAGATGTGTCCAAGTAAAAAGACCTACTGCAAGGCATATACTAGTAAAATTGGCAAAAATGAATGACAAAGAATGAATACTCAGGGCAGCAAGGCAGAAGAAAATACCCTACAAAGGAACCCCTATCAGATAAGCAGACTTCTCTGCAGAAACCTTACAAGCTAGAAGAGAATGGAATGACATATCCAAAATTTTAAAAGATAAAAATCTTCAGCCAAGTATACTGTAGCCAGCAAAAACATCCTTCAGATATGAGGTAGAAATTAAAACTTTCCCAAACAATGCTAAGGGACTTCGTAGCCATGAGACCCATCCTCCCACACCAAGAAATCCTCAAGAAGGCCCTCATACCTGAAAAAATGACAAAGGGGAGAGAGGGGTCACAAAACACAGAGTAAGGAGACCAACAGATAGGATCAGAACAGGATAGCAAATATTCAACTACAGCATTAGGCTAAAGGGAAGGAATACACCAAAAACAAAGACAATCTTGTCACTTTAGCCACAAACTCATGACACAAGTTGGAATAAGATATGACAATAATAACTTAGGAGGCGAGGTGGAAAGGGACTGAATCAGTTTAGACCAAGGAAGGAAGAGGTCATCTGAAAAGGGACTATGTTATGCACGAGATTCTGAATACAAACTTCAGGGCAGCCACTAAACTAAAAAGCAGAACAGAAACACAAAAAAGAAATAAGGAAAAAACAAAGACACACAGCATAAAAAATGGCATAATTCAATGGGTAGACCAAAACACACAGGACGAGAAACAAAGGAAATGCAGGAAAACTGGAAAACGAGTGATATAATGACAGCATTAAGCCATCATACATCAATAATCACCTTCAATGGAAATGGACTGAACTCTCCAATAAAAAGACACAGAGTGGCAAGATGGATTAAAGAACAAGATCCAATAATTTGTCACCTCCACGAAACTCATCTCAGCTCCAATGACAAGTACAGGCTCAGAGTGAAGAGGTGGAAGATGAGACTACAAGCTAACAGCAAACAAAAGAAAGCAGATGTCGCAATACTTACATCAGACAAAGTAGACTTCAAGACAAGGCAGGTAAAGAAATACAAAGAGGGGCAGTATACAATGATCAAAGGGACACTCCATCAAGAAGAATAATAACACTTATAAATATCTATGCACCCAACACAGGAGCAGCAAAGTTCGTAAAGCAACTGTTAACAAACCTAAAAGAAGATATTAAAAATAACACAAGGGAGGATGCAACACTTCCACATTCTACGAGGCCAGCATCACTGATACCAAAGCCTGAGAGGGACAGCACAAAAAAGGGGAACTACAGGCTAATATTGCTGATGAACATAGATGCAAAAATTCTCAACAAAATTTTGGCAACCTGAATTCAGCAATACGTCAAAAGGATCATACATCATGATCAAGTGGGATTCATACCAGGGACACAGGGATGGTTCAACATCCGCAAATCAATCAATGTGATACACCACATCAACAAATTGAAGAATAAAAACCACATGATCATCTCAATAGATGCAGAGAAAGCACTTGACAAGATCCAACAGCCATTTATGATAAAAACTATGAAAAAAAAATAGGGATACAAGGAAATTACCTCAACATAATAAAGGCCATATATGACAAATCCACAGCCAATATCATACTCAATGGGCAAAAACTGAGCGCCATCCCCCTGAGAACAGGAACGAGACAAGGATGCCCACTATTATCACTCTTATTCAACATAGTACTGGAGGTTTTGGCCAGAGCAATTAGGCAAGAGAAAAGAATAAATGGAATCCAAATAGGGAGTGAAGAAGTGAAACTCTCGCTGTTTGCACACGACATGAGCTTGTATATAGAAAACCCCCCAAAATCCACTGGAAAACTAATACAAATAATTAACAACTACAGTAAATTTGCAGGGTACAGAGTCAACTTACAAAATTCAGTTGCTTTCCTATACTCCAACAACAAACTTACAGAAAGGGAACTCAAAAATATAATTCCATTTGCCAGCGTACCTGAAAAAATTAAGTACCTAGGAATAAATTTAACCAAGGAAGTGAAGGACTTATAGAAAGAAAACTATAAGACATGAGTGAGAGAAATTGATAGTGACTTAAAGAGATGTTAAGAGACTCCTTGCTCATGGATTGGAAGAATAAACATAGGTAAAACGTCCATACTACACAAAGCAATCTACAGATTCGATGCAATCCCTATCAGCATCCCACTGACATTCTTGACGGAATGGGACATCAAGGAATACTAAAATTCATATGGGGCAAAAATCTCGAATTGCTAAGGCAATCCTGAGAAAAAAGAACAAAACTGGAGGTATCACAATCCCTGACTTCAAAATGTACTACAAAGCCATACTGACCAAAATGGCATGGTACTGGTACAAAAACTGGCACACAGATCAATGGAACAGAACTGAAAGCCCAGAAATAAAACCACACATCTATGGTCAGCTAATCTTTGACAAAGGTGCCAAGAACATACAATGGAGAAAAGACAGTCTCTTCACTACTATCTCATGACTAGGTACTTAAGCAAAGAACTGGAAATCAATGATTCAGAGAGACTTATGTACCCCTATGTTCCTTGCAGCATCATTCACAATAGCCAAGACACGGAAGCAAACCAAGTGCCCATCAACTGACAACTGGATGAAGATGTCATATACGTACATACACACACATATATATATATATTTACACACACACACACAATGCAATACTACTCAGCCATAAAAAAAGACAAACTTGTCCCATTCACAACAACGTGGATGGAACTTGAGGGTCTTATGTTAAGTGAAATAAGCCAGACAGAGAAAGGCAAACACCATGTGATTTCACTCATACGTGGAAGGTAAACACACGAACAAAGAGAACGGTTTACTGGTTACCAGAGGGGAAGAGGGGAGGGAGCTGGGCATAGGGGCAAAGGGGCACATTGATACGGTGACGAACAAATTATAACGGACCACTGACATTTCACAACGTTATAAACTCTTTTGACCTCAATTAGAAATAAATAGGAAGATTGGTGGCAGATGTTAGCTCTGGACGAATCTTCATCAGCAGAAAGAAATAAAAATAAAAAAAATAAACCAGAAATGTGGCTCAAGGCTGTGCACATCACCGAGCACTCCAGCTTCAGAGCAGGAACAAGGAAAAGATCACACAGCAACCTGATAGGAACTAAGTAGAAATCACGTCTAACTAATAGGAAAAGGCTGTCCATTTCTCACTCCTTCGTGAATACGCCGACGTGGAAATCAGAACATATATCTCAGCCATATGTCTTTGTCTTATTTTTCTTCAAGACTGTACAGCATGAACATAGAAACGTTCAGCTGAAAAGTCAGGAGAAGAGTCCTTGAAAGACTTCTATTTGAGGAAACAGAACTATATTTTAGAAAGCTTCTGCTGTGTTTGTGTTCTCAGGAAAATTCAGGAAACTGCTCTATGAAGCAAGAAATGAAAACTTGTATAAGTTGAGGGACTGAGCTGTCAAGGGAGAGGGTGGCAAGGGAGAAATAGACAAAAAGATAAAGAGAAAGTATTCGGGAAAGAATAAAATTTCCCTTGAGATTACATGCAGCTTAGAAACAATCAAGATCAGTTTTTACATCACTGGGAATTGAATCAATGATGTTGAAGCCATTCTTGAGAAACTCTCTCAGAAAGAAGGAGATAAAGGAAAAGAGAGAAAATAAGAAGATTCCAGAGATGGAAAAAGATTTTCAATAGAAGAATGATTGGCATGTCTGATGGAGAGAGCAGAGCAGATGAGAAAAATAATCTTTAAACACACCTCAGAGAAAACTTTCTGCAACTCAAGGAGGGCCCCGATCATTAAAAGGAACACATCAGATATGAGGCCAAATTGATGAGAAAAAAATATGACCATAACACATATTGAGAAAGTTTTGGAACTTCAAGAATAAATAAAATTCTCTAGGGATTTAGGAAGAAAGAGAAAAAAAGGTCATATTGGAATTAGACTGCTCATCTGCAATTCTAGGATACAATGGAGCAATGTGTGTGGACAAAGACGAGGGACAAAACTGTGTGAGATAAGTATTTGATACCCAATCTCTCACCCACAAGCGAAGACAAAAACAAAAAGATCTACACTAATGTGCAAAGACTCCCAAGATACACTATTCCATCTAGCAACAATACTAGAAACACAGTTAAAAGATGAGTCAGACTCAGAAAAAACATGAGCAACACGTAAAATAGACAAATGGTTAATATCCACACTGAAGAAGGAGCTCCCAAAACCCAACTAAGAAATTGCTAAGGGGTAGGAATAAATAATTTACTGAGAAATAAATACAGATGACCAATAGGCAGCAAGGACACAATCCATCAATTAAAAGTGAAACTGGCATCGAAATACCATCGGATCAAGAAAACAACAGGAAGAACATCACGTGTGGGAAAGGCCTGGGAAAATCGATACTGGGAAGAACTCTGGGAGAGCCTTCAGGGTCTGGAAGTTCAAGACAGCTCCCTGAATCCAAAACTCTCCACAATCATACAATCGACCTCCTCCAAATCATACAGTCAACAAGGAGAACCAATGAAGCCACATAGAAGCAAGCCTGTAGTGTCACAAGATGACCAAGATGACCATAACCTTCAAATGACCTGCAAGTTCAGAAAGAAATGCCAACTTCCAGCCCAGCTCTGACCACTACTGAAAGCCTTTGGCAGAGTGGAGGATTACAAGGTTTAAGACTCCATGGAAAGGACAAGGTCATGGAGGAATCAGATAAAACACATCAAACCACCCTCAAAAGAGGAAGTCCAACACTACCTGCTGAAATCCGCAACACAGGCGAAGGACTCGGTAGTCCTGGGCACTGGCCACGAGCATGCTGCTGCAAGGGGAAAGGCTCTGGAGGTGTCAGCCTTGGAGAAGCACTGCTTCCAAGGGAGAACCAGAAATTGGCAAAAGAGGCGGTGCTCCTCAAAGACGGGGCCATAAGGAAAGAGGATGGAAGGAAAGAAAAAAGGAATAGGAAGGATTTTGCACAAAGGAAAGAGAAACAAAATATACCCCTTAATTCCCGATTGTGTTATGTTTAAAGAAACTGCGCTTCACCATCCTGACAGAAGTGGGCTCTCTCACACTAGGAAGCCTGTCCATACAACATCCAGGAACAGGAAAAAAAAAATTCCATACAAAGTTACTGTAAGAAGAAAACAAACTGAATCATAACATTTCAGTCGTTCAAAATTTCTCCTGTGCTCCTCCAAAAACATCAAGGAGAAAACATACAGCACAACACTCCACGTTTAATTATTTCAAACACGCATTGGAAGATGTTAAAAAAAGAAAAACAAACATCTAGAATTAGAAAGCCACATATTAAGGCAGAAACGGACACAGCACAGAAATACCGGGAGATCCGATCAATTTCTTTTAAAAGACAACAACAAATAAACTAAAACTAGAAGGTGCCTTAACAATCCCGTACAAGAGGGAGAGCTGCACTCCTCAGAACCCATCGAGACCAACGTCACTATCTTCTTCACGTCTGTCCTTCCAGCAAGACTTGGTTCCAAGGAGCCAAGACCACGTGTGCCGCTTCAGCGCCCGACTCCCGGGCACCGCATCCCCGGGCTGGCCCCGTGCCCGGCACACACCGCACGTTCCATGAACGTGAGCGCACGAAGAGACCCCTCGCTCCGCGCACCCCACAGCTGTCGCGCGACCTGACGGGCACCTCTTGGCGCACAAGCCTATTCCTCAGATACAGGCTCAGCTCGCCTCGCCTCCCACCAGCCCCCAGGCCCACGCCCCCAGGTACCTCTCTCAGATGGAATCATCTTCGCAGGCGCCCTGGTCGTCTGTGTCCGGTGAGCAGGAAGAGCGGGAGCTGAAGGACGGCCTCCTCAGGCTAGCGGCCGTGGCTGTGGAGGGCCCGGGCTGCTGTGCCCACTGGGGACACGTCAAAGGACGCCGGGGGAACGGACGAGCCCGGCCCGGGAGAGAGCAGCACAGCGCGGCCGGACTCCGCCGGGCTTGGCTCGCAGGCGCGGCTCACGGATGGCTCCCAAGACGGCGGCCCAGCAGCGGCGTGCTCTTCGGCGCTGCGGCCCAGATGCTCCCAGGCCGTTGCCCCGCCCCCTCCGGCGGTGGACTGTGGACAGGGACACCCTCATGGCAGAACTCCTGGGGCCCCGCCCACACGTTTCTGACCTTCGCGGAGCGGGAAGGTGCGCTGGCAGGGACGCAGGGTCCCCGCTACGCTTGCTCTCAGGGAACTGCAGCCTCGGGTTCCTCCAGAGGCCGCGGAGATTCTTACGGCTGACCAAGAACTTTTAGACAGAAAAGCATGAAACAGTATGTCTGAATTACAACTGAGCTGATGACCACCAAGGCAATGCAGAGAGTGTCATGAGGACATATAACAGGGGCAAGATCTTGACTGCAGGTGTCAGAAAGGCCTCCTTGAGGGGTCCATATCTGAGAGAAACCAAAAAACCCTGGAGTCATCTTTGACTCCTCAGTCTCCCCCACATCCAGTCTGTCAGCACATAATATCAGCTCATTTGCTCTTCAAAATGGACCCAGAATCTGACGGACTCTCAGAACTTGCTCTGCTACCATCCTGATCCAAGCCACAGCATCTCTGACTTGGAATATTCCAGTTCCACTCACTCATCTCCCTTTTCTAGCCTTGTCTCCTACAGTCTATTCTCCACAGAGAAGCTGACATGATCCTGTGAAAACTGAAGTCACGTCACCTCCTTCTCCAGTTCAAAATCCTCCAATGGTGCCTACCTCAGAGGAAAAGTTAGGGCCTTACAAGAGCCTGCAGCATCTGTACCCACGGCCACCCAGATTCCATCTGCTACTCTTCTCCATCTCACTCAGGCTGGCCTTGTGGCTCCTGGAACAGGGGAGGCCAGCTCCTGCCTCAGGGCCTTTCTGCTCTCTGTTCTCTCTGCCTGGACACCGTTACCCCATATATCCACAGGACTCACTCCCTCACCCTCCACAAGTCTTTCCCCAGCATTAACTTCATTGGGGCCTTCCCTGGCCATCCCATCTCCAGTCACAACTCTTTCCAACACTCCTAATGCATCTATCACCACCTGACATGCCAAATATTTTCCTTATTGTCGTTCTGGCTGTCTCCCTCCTGGAATAAATGCTGCCTAAGAGCTCCAGTTTTGTCTGTTTTGTTCACTTCTGTATCCATGCTAAAACTCTGTCTCCAGAAACTGAGTAGGCACTCAATAAAGTGTGTTGAGTGGCTGCCTCCATCTGAGAGATGACGTGGAACCACTGCGGCAGGGAGGGTGGGAGAAAGCATTGCGGGAAGAGGGAACAGTGTGCTGACAGGCGCCAAGGGAGGCAGGAACAGGGCACATTTGAAGAACAGAAAGGATCCCTTAGGGAAGGGGGGAGTGGTGTGAAGGGAGGCTGGAGAAGTAGGACAGAGCAGGCAGGGCTGTGGAGACCACATAAGGAACTTTGGTCTTTTTACAACAGCCACAAGAAGCTAGTAAACTAGGGAGAGACAGGATAAAATATGCCCTTTACAAACCTCTGGATTCACTATGAGATATGGGTTTGGAGGAGGGAAGAGTGACTGGGGTCCTCAGTCACCAGACTAGTGCCATAGCTCAGACCACAGGTGATCTTAGCTTGGACTGAGATGGCGGAAGCACAGGTGGAGAAAAGGAGGTAGATTCCAGAAATATCGAACAAATAAAATCAACAGGTCTGGGTGACTGATCACATAAGGTGGTACACCAAAGGGCAGTTCCAAGCTGACTCCTACATTTGGTACTTGGGAACTGAATGAACAACGGCCCTATTCACTGGGTTTTGGGGTGGGGTAACAAGGAGGAGATCACGCGAAGATGATACGAGAGCACAGTTTTGGAAAGCATGAATTTGAGATCATTCTGAGACATCCTAACGGATCTTCCCAAATGGCAGTGGGTATCCAGGTGGCATGATCAGATGATGAAAGGTGTGGTGTGTCATGCAATGTCCTGTAGGTTTTTACCTCATGGCTGATGGGGCATCAAAGGTTGTAACTGACAAAGTGATAGGATAAGATTTGTGATTCTGCTAAATCACCCTGGCCACAGCATGATCACGGGGGTGGGGGAGGGGGTTAGACCAGAAGCAGGTCCAACACCAAGGACGTGGTGCAATAGAGCAGGTGAGAGAACAGACCTGAGCAAGGGCTGCAGCGGTGGGGAAGGAAAAGAGCACAGACCTTCCCTCTGTCACCACCCCATCTCCCCCACAGCTGCTGGGAGTTTTCTACAACACACACCAGATCATGTCAGTTCTTCCACTTAAAACCCCTCACGACCTTCCATTAGCCTTGAGACCTTCTACATCTCATTCTCTGACAACCTCAATGGAATTCTCTCTTGCCACCCATTCCCCCACCCGATGTCAACGTCTCCTGACACACTATTCTGCTTCAATCTGCATCCTGTTTAGCTCATGCTGTTTTCTCCTGCCTGGCAAACACCTATTTATCTTTTTAAAACTCACTTCCTCCTCTGTGAAAAGAAGAAAAGCAGTGCTGACATCCAGGAGCTGGTCCGGTACCATGAGCCAGGCTTTCCTGTTGTTAGAAGCTGGCCTCGTGCTCCCACAAGCCATGCTGTTCACCTGTTGGACATAAACTTCTCACAGACACCAGCACAAGGTCACGCTGCAACAGGGATGACGTGAGACAAAACAAGACCACTTCATCATTTTGCCTAAACAGACAAACACAAGGCCATCGTGCCATCCAGAAAATACCAAACATCCCTCTCTCCTGACTGAAGCGAGCAACTGTGGCTTCTTTATGAATTACGGCGTTTGTCTCACTCTAGTCACAACTCCTTCTAGAAAGGATTGATTGAGCTACACGATCACAGAATTGTCCCTGCCTCCTCTCAGCACCCAGTCCAGAGCAAATCCCTGCTTCCTTGAACCCTCCCCAAACTATCCAACCAAAGCCCAAATCCTGTAAGTTCTTTCTAAAGCTCTCATCCTGATAGGCTCCAGATTTCCCTATGATGTGAGGCCTCCCTCATTACAAAGAGTAATTAAACCCAACTGGTTTACCTACTGATGTGTTTCTGGTGGTCTTTGCTGGAGAACATTGCAACTCTAACAGTAGGATAGGTTGGTTAAGTTTCTTGGAGGAAGTGAATGGAGTTCCAATCTGAAGGCTTCTATTTTCTATGTTAAGCGTACTCAAAACATCACCCATATTATTTTGAGAATGAAGGGTTGGGGGGAGTAAATCAGAAGTTTGTGGTAAACGTCTGAATTATATATTCTGAAGCATGGGAGAGTGACTTGACAAGAGAATCCTACTAGAATGGTCAGGCTCTGTGAGGGCACAGGTGAGGTGGGGTGACATGAACTCAAAGTAGTACCCAGCTGCCCCACTCTGAGTCCTAGCTCCAGTACTCAAGACAAAAATGGGTAGTTTGGTTTTGGGTTTACTGGGACTGAAGGGCAAGGGAGAGGAAGGGATTGCCAAGAGAATTAATCATGGATGGACTATGAAGTCCAAGCTCAACTGAGAGGTAACAGCATAGAGGAAGCATCTAAAGGATAGAGTACACCATGGAGGGCCTGAGGAAGATATGCTGAGGGCCTAGCTGAATTAAGTGACCAAGCAAGCTGGAAAGAAGAGATCAGGGCTGGAGGGTGCTGCACTGCTCGTTTGTGAGGTGGTGCAGCATCAGGTTGCAAATCCAGGGTATTATGGTGGGAATGGGGACAGGTGGATGAGGAGGTCAGCAGTACAGATGAGGTATTGAAGAAAATGAGTACCCCGTGTGCAGGCTCAGTCCTCCGCACGCACACTGAAGTCAACTAGGATGACAGCAAGAATTGAGGCAGAGAGGAAAGCTGTGGGCCAGGCGATCAAGTCTTCAATGAAATAGGGGACTAATTAGGCAGAAAAGAGTAATGAGGAGGAGAGGATGATCCAGCTGGGGACTATGGATCTCAAAGAAATGGTGTGGGAGGACAAAGAGCAGAGAGGACATAAATCTCGTACCCCCTAATCCTGAGATCTGCAGGCACCATTTGACGGGGCTTCAAGAAAAGGATATTCCGCAGGCAGGGCCAGGGCCAAGGCAAAGAGAGGGAGGGAAGGGCTAAGAAGAGGCTGAGGAAATAGAGGAGGCGGGCGATTATGGAGTGGTAATTTCAAGGACACTGTGAGGCTTTGGGGGGGTCAGTGTTAAAAAAATTAAAAGAGTGGAGAGCTGACTTAGGGTCGCAGCATGATGGGAAGATAAGGAGACGAGAGAATGGGGAGTGGGGAGAATTTAGCTATCATGGTAAGCACTCAACAGATATCTGCTGAAACAAGTGGAATTATTAGGCATAAATCTAGTGTATCCAATCTGAAGAGTCCTAACTATCAGACTGTAGGAGTGACAGCACGAGGTCATGATGATGATGATGGTGATGGTTTGAGGATGATGGGGGTGGCGGTCATGACAATAACTACCAAACTTGAACACCTACTGTGTGCCAAGTACTGTTGGAAGCACTCCACATTTAATCCTCACAACCCCCATGAGACAGATGACCTCAATAGGGTCCCCAGATGGGCTCTGTACCAAAGGAGGGAGAAAATGAAAACAGAAGTAACAGAAGTGTAGAAGTGGCGGATCTTGTCAAGATGGCGGTGTAAGGAGACTCTGAACTCATCTCCTCCCATGAACGCAACGAGGTTACAATTATTTTTGGAAAAATTACCCTGTATAGAAAACTGAAAACTGGATAAAAAGAACCCCCACAACAAGCGACAGTCCTGACAAAGGCAGAAGGGCCAGAAATTCCAGCTGGAGAGAAAAAAGTCACCTTTGGGAGCAGTGGAGTTTCTCAGCTGGCCAGGAGGGAGCCACCCTAGGGTATGCAGCCCTCCCGGGAGGGGTGAGGTCCAAAGCAGGGGCCAATACTACTAAAAGCATCCTTTAGACTCAGCACAACTGAGATGAGGGTCTTAGTACCTGGCTTCGCTGGCTATTAACTGCAGCAGGGAATACCCCCAGAAAAGCTATCAGATGGAAACTGAAAAGAGTCGGGTCTTAAAGGGCCCATGCACAAACTCACCCATCTCAGCAAACTAAAATCACCAGAGAGAAGGCTGACAGTCCTTTGGTGAAAAGAGACTCACCTGGTGGGCTCTGGGGGCATCTCAGTGAAAGGAGAGACCTCTCCTGAGACTGACACATTGGTGGGGGCTATTGTTCTGACATGGTCCAGGCGTGCTAACTCAGACCCCAGCAGACACCACTGAGGTTCTTCCCCTGGCCTGTTAGCCCAGGGGGCTGCCATACCCACTAGAGCACAGATTTAATCCAGTTCAGCCAGGGCAGGCAGGTGGCCCTAGGGACATGCCCCACCCAACAGCAAGCCCTCGGGCTACTTGTCAGCCTGCATTGGCTGAGTGTCTTGATCCCCTACAGGCAAAAAATCGGTTGTGTTTCTATATGCTAACACGAAGTAGCAGAAAGAGAAATTAAGAATACAATCCCATTTACAATTGCAACAAAAATAATAAAATACTTAGGAATAAACTTAACCAAAGAGGTGAAAGATCTGTACACTGAAAACTGTAAAACATTGTTGGAAGAAATCAAAGAAGATGCAAAGAAATGGAAAGATATTCTGTGCTCTTGGGTTGGAAGAATTAACATAGTTAAAACGTCCATACTTCCTAAAGCAATCTACAGATTCAACACAATCCCTATCAAAGTTACAGCATTTTTTACAGAAATAGAACAAAGAATCCTAAAATTTATATGGAACAACAAAAGACCCCGAATAGCCAAAGGATTCCTGAGAAAAAAGAACAAAGCTGGAGGTATCACACTCCCTGATTTCAACATATACTAAGAAGCTCTAGTAACCAAAACAGCATGGTACTGGCACAAAAACAGACACACAGATCAATGGAACGGAACTGAGAGCGCAGAAATAAACCCACAGGTGTATGGACAGCTAATATTCAACAAAGGAGCCAAGAACATACAATAGAGCAAGGAGACTCTCTTCAATAAGTGGTGTTGGGAAAACCGGAGAGCCACATGCAAAAGAATGAAAGTAGGCCATTAACTTACACCATGCACAAAAATCAACTGAAAATGAATTAAACAGGATCCTTGGCCCCGGCGCGAAGGACAGAGAATGCAGCCTGGGGAACCAAGCGTCGCTGTTAACAGTCAGTCTGGGCTCAGTTCCATTCAACAAATGTTGACTGAGCGATGACTCACGGCGGGAACTGTGCTGTGGGCTTGGCACACCTGCTCGCCTTTGTTGTGAAGCAGGGAATGTGCGGAAAACTAGGGAGAGGTGAAAATGGACTAGAGATACCGCTTACAAGCATCAGGGGCTGAATGTCAGGAACAGCATATTCAGTAAAAGAAAGAAATAGGACATTCTGGTAAAGTTCAAACCAAGCAACAAAAACGTCGTTTAGAGAAACATACATCCACGGAGGAAAAATACTGCAAGAAAAGGAAAGGAATGAGGGAGAAAAAACAGCAATCAGGATCTGTCACCTTGAGGAAGTTGGGAGGGTAGGACACTGGCCGACCGAAGAACGGGAATGGGGAAGGAGTACAGAGACACCCCAGTGATTTCTCCAGTTGGACTCTGCTGACTCGTGTTTGTTTCACAATTGTGCATAGTGAAGATGTTCACAACGCATTTTGTACTGGACTTACGGTAAAAAACTTTCTAAATAAATAAAAGAAGAATGCTTGTGTATTTCATTTTGCACTGGGTACCAGGGAATGCACAGACTTAGAGTTGAAGAACCTTAGATCATGGACACACGCAGGCAAAACTACCAACAAACCAACCAACCAAGCAATCAACCACAAAAACTTGAACGTCAGACCTGAAATCATGGCATTTCTAGAAGAAAACATAGGAAGTATGCTCTTTGACATCAGTGTTAGCAGCCTATTCTCGAGCACCACGTCTGACTGGGCAATGCAAACAAAACACAAAAGGAACAAACAGGACTACATCAAAGTAAAAAAAATCATCTGCACGGCAAAGGAAACCCTCCACAAAACCAAAACACAACCTAACAACTGGGAGAAGATACTTGCAAACCATATATCGGATAAGGGGTTCATAGCCAAAATACAGAAAGAACTCATACAGCTCAACAACAACAAAAATCAACAACCCAATTAAAAAGACGGGCAAAAGATCTGAGCAGTGATCTCTCCAAAGAAGACATACGGATGGCCAACAGGCATGTGGAAAGGTGCTCAACATCATTAGCCATCAGAGAAAGGCAAATCAACACTACAAGGAGAGGTCACCTTACTCTGCTCAGAATGGCTCTAATTAACGAGACAAGAGACAAGTGTGGGAGAGGATGTGGAGAGAAGGGAACTCTCCTACACTGCTGGTGGGAGTGCAGACTGGTGCAGCCACTATGGAAAGCCGTATGGAGTATCCTCGGAAAACTAAGAATACGTCTACCATATATATGATCCAGCTAGGCCACTGCTGGGTATTTATCCAAAGAACTTGAAAACACCAATGCAGAAAGACACCTGCACCCCTAGGTTCACTGCAGCATTATTCACAACAGCCAAAACTTGGAAGCAACCTAGGTGCCCATCAAGGGAAGAATGGATAAAGAAGACGTGGTATGTATACACAATGGAATGCTACTCAGCCCTAAGAAATGATGAGATCCGGCCATTTGTGACAAGGGGGATGGACCTTGAGGGTATTACGTGAAGTGAAATAAACCAGAGGGAGAAAGTCAAACACCGTGTGATCTCACTCATAAGGAGAAGATAAAAACAATGACAAACACACACAGAGCCACGGAGACTGGATTGGTGGTTACCATAGGGGGAGGGGGGAGGGGAGAGAGCCAAAGGGGTGATGAGGCTCACAGGTGGCGTGACGGACTATAATTGGTTTTCGGGTAGTTAGAAGGTTGCGTGTTCCAATCACTTCGGGGTCAAGGTTGTGACTTCTCTTTAGCAACCGATGTAAATTTTCTGTGGCACCTCACAACGTCGGACTCTCTCTTATGTTTTCTTTACTCCCAAGGGAGTGCTTGTGAACAACTCAGCGATGGACAGGCACCTAAGCTGGACGGTAAGGATGACCTAGAAGGGAAGAAAAACCCACACGAGCTGAAATTTAGGTTATTATGTTCATTTCCTTATCTCGGCTGTGCTTCAGATATGACATTAAAACAGGGCATGAGGAGACTTTGTTAATGAATTTACCCTGGTGTGAAAGTGGTTTTATTGGGTCCCCAAATGGATATGGCATGGTGTCCCTGGGTGGATATTTGTGTCACCTTGATGAAGAAGTTAGTTTCCCAATTCTCTTCTCCTCCTCCCACCCCTCACATACACACACAAATACACACACACACATTTTTCATCCTTTGAGCTTCCTTTGTCAAAAGCCCCTGAACACTGTGGTTAAAGGGAAAATACCGTGAAGCTGATGAACAATTTATGTTGAGGGTGCCGTCCTTAAACTCTCTGAGAGTGGAAAATTATCCTGACATTTACCTCCTTTTTACTGAGGATTCATCTAATTGCGTCTCTCCAATAGGACTATGAAACAATCAAGTTCCAGATACAAACCAGTTGTCGTAACCTGAGAACGAGGAAAAACCCAAGTTTGCAGAAATGGAGATCTTTGTGGCTTTGTCAGGATTAAGCTTTCACTGCGTCAGCCTCACTCCCCATTCAGTTTAAAACCTGTCCTTTGCTGAGCTTAAAGAAATAATATAAAGGCTCTTCTAGGTACGGTTTTTAAAAGGCACAATTGATGAAATCTTCAAATTGACAGCATAGCACTTGCTTTGAGGTCCAAGCGATTTGAACACCCAACCTTCGGGTCCAAAGTCAGATGTGCTAACACTGTGCCAGGAAGTCACAGACACCAACCCTTTTCATATATTTAACGTATGCTAATTTCTCAGTTGCAAAGTTCGGTATTTACTATCTATGTGTCCAGACAGTTTGGGATTCCTTCTAGGCTCCTTGTCCTTTCATCAGGAGGATGTACAAAAGCAAGATGAAAAGGTGGGAAAAGTAGAGAAAAACTTAGAGCAGACTTGTGGATGGGGGCTCAGGGAATACTTGCCTTTAGCAACCGCAAACAACCAGCTCTCCCTGGGGCTTTTGAGGCTCTGGCTATGCTCTGAGCTGGTCCCGCCCTTTTTCCAGGACTTCTGGTTCCAGCTGCCATTGAGCTTTACTCAGAAGGAATGTGAGGTGGGATGGGGAGAGTTCCCTTTGGCAAGGGAGCATCCTAAGGACCAGCTGGCGCCTGGGGGAATTTCTACCCACGGGGGGAAATGGGAGAGGAACCAATGGAAGCAAACGCTTGGAGTCGTTTGTCTTCCCGGGAGCGGGTGTTTGGGAGCAGCCTGGGTTCTTAGCTGGAGCCCTGTCCTATTTGGGGGACACAAAGTGGCCTGGGGACCCAACCTGTCCACTCCCTCCCTTCCTACCTTCACGTTCCTGAGAATGGCCTGCAGGACTGACTCCCCATGTCATCTGCCCAGGGACGGTCATGCTTGACCCTCCCTCCCTCCCTCCCATCCCTACGTTCAGATGCCTGGAATTTAGCTGGAGCTCTGAGCGTCCCGGGTCTTCTGTAAAGAGAAACGTGGGCGCTGCTGGGGGAATGGGCTCTCTGTGTGGTGGCTTCGCTTCTGAAGGTTTTCTTCTCTTTAGAGTGACCCTAAGAGCAGTTTTCCTAATTTGTTTCCCAAACATTTCCATAATCCTAATAAGTCTCACATACACACACACAGACACACACACACACACACACACCATGTTCTAGGATGTCCAAGCACTGGTTTAGTTGCTGGCAACAGGTCAGAGAACAAACGAGACCCAGCTTTCAGGGAGGCATCAGTCTCAGAATGTACCTGAAGATATTTGACACCTGACAGGCACAACACATAGGGAAGCCTGAGGAGACGATGATGTCTGGATAGGGCTTCTCTTCCTTCTAGCCCTTCATACAAGAGTGTACTAGAGTCACACCTATGAAGATGACTTTGGTTTTTCTCTATTTTATTTTATTTTAGCGTGTGTGTGAGTGAGGAAGATTCGCCCTGAGCTAAGATCTGTTGCCAATCTTCCTCTTTTTTTTTTTCTCCCCAAAGCCCCAGTACATAGTTGTATATCCTACTTGTAAGTTAGTCTAGTTTTTCTACGTAGGATGCTGCCACAGCATGGCTTGACAGGTGGTGGGCAGGTCCACGCCCAGGATCTGAACAGGTGAAGCCCTGGCCACTGAAGCAGAGTCCTCGAACTTAACCACTATGTCACTGGCCGGCCCCTCTCTCTATTTTAAAAAGAGGATGATTGCTACTTTCTTTTCCTCTTAAAGAGCAAACTATGATTTTTTTAAATACAGGAAATTTGGAGGAGAAAAGTTAAAATTACCCATAATCAAACATCTCAGACAAATCAAGGCTGTTGTGGTGATGTGCAGCTTCCCTCGTATTTTTCCATATCTGTATATCCTGAAACATTGCTTTCTTATAAAAATTTTTTTTGTACAACAATTTCCCCAGTAGTACTATACTGACAGGTATTACCTATACATTTAATGTGTATTTTCAAAACAGCTTTATGAAAGGAAGGAGGGAGGGAGGCAAGGAGGGAGGAAAGAAACTCAAGAGAGAAAGAAAAACATTGCCAACTGGCTACCCCAGTGGAGAGCCCAGTACACTTCCCATCGCAAAATCCTGTACAGCCAGATAGCCAGGAACCGCAACCAGTGTTGCCTTCCCAGGGTTCTTGGCTTACATTGAATATGGTCCATTCATTCCACATTTCTGGGTGCGGGACATTGAATTGGTTTCTTTTCCAGAAAAGCTGAAAGATTCCTCATTTTAGTCATTCGGGTATTAGATCATTTGAAAAATGGAAATTTCCAAAACAATTAAGTCACACAACTTTTTTTTTTTACCCCCAAGAAAAGAGATTTCTGGTGTGAAGCATGTAGAAGCTTCTCTCATTAAAACCCCTGGAAAGAGGCGGCTGGGCCTTATCGGGGAGTCCATAAGCTGTGCTGGTTGTGGCTCTTCCCCCTAGTGAAATCCAGTTCTTCTTCCTCTTCTGCTTCGAGCCAAAAGCCCTGCACACTGTAGGGAATGAGAAGACATTGAAGCTACTTAGAGAGGAAGGAAAGCAACTCAACTCTAGCCAAAAAGAATGTGAAATTGCCCATGGCTGCAAGGGCTTCTAGGAGCGACCAACTGGTTTCCTGGGCCCTTGGTTACCCATTAGCCTCAGAATCGTCAGGCTGAGAGCAGGTTCCAAGGTGTCCTTTAGGCTCTGCTAGTTTCAGCTCTGCACAGGTGGAGCATCTGCAGCATTTTCTCCAACCCAGTGGGGCACAATTTGGGACACACTGCTGCTTCCTACATCAGGGCCACGGGCCACCTGACCCTCAGTTCTTGCCTCTGCAGAACCAAGATGCAGAAATCTTTGGTTTCTGGGACTGAGACACGGGTCCTTGATCCTCTTTAGCTACGTAAGGGGCTCCTGGATCCTCTGGAACTGTCCAGCAACTGACGGACAAGAAATGAAACTAGGGGTGGGATTCAGGGTTCTGGCCCAGAGTCTCCTGTTCTTCCAGTTGAGATGGGACTGAGTGAGGATGCCAACCCACTAGGATGAGCCTTGGGAGCAAAATTTAAGGGGGTGTCTAAAACCTCAGTAATCAACATCAATAATATTTTAGTTGTGATGAAATACACGCAACATAAAATTTTCCACTGGGACCATTTTCAGGTGTACAGTTCAGTGGCATTAAGTACATTCATACTGTCGTGCAACCACCACTACCATCCATCCACACAACTCTTTGCATTTTGCAAAACTGAAACGAACTCCCCATTCCCCTCTGCCCTAGCCCCTGGCAACCACGCTTCTACTTTCTGTCTCTGTTTGGCTGCTCTAGGTGCTACTTTAGATACATGCTCACAAAAGTCCTGAGAAGGCCCTAGAATTTCGTCTTTGGCTGATCTCCAGGCTCAGTGCAAGTGAAGCGAAGTGAAGGAAGTGGAGGCAGAATTGTACATGAACGGAGTATTGAATGAAGACCCAGGCATAGAGCTAACCTGCAAAGAATGAGAGTTTCTCTCTCTCTCTTTTTGCCTCCTGACGTTCAAGAAATCTCCATCAAAACACTAGCTGAATGCAAGCTAAAGGAACAGAGACTTCAGAGACCACCCAGGACAAAGAATACAGACTTTACAAAAATAGTTTAGAAAAGACACTAAACAATCAGCTGCAGCCTACAGCAAGCAACAGAAAAACCCTGAACGGGGGATGAATCAGATTTTCAGGGTTACCACATTCTACTATTAAAAAAATTCATTTTCAGCAAAATGTTGTGAAGCATGCAAAGAAATAAGAAAGATGATCCATTCATATAAATCAACAGAAATTCTTGATGAGCCTGAGTGTAGAAACTTTATTTTACTCTATAATTATAGGGATATACTGGAGCCAGAATTTCTAACTTTTTAATTTTTAAAATTGTAATTCAGGGGCTGGCCTGGTGGCTTAGCGATTAAGTTCACATTGCTTTGCTTCAGCGGCCTGGGGTTTGCTGGTTCGGATCCCGGGCGCAGACATTGGCATCGCCCATCAGGTCATACTGTGGCAATGTCCCATAGACAAAATAGAGGAAGATTGGCACAGATGTTAGCTCAGGAACACTCTTCCTCAAGCAAAAAAAGGAAGATTGGCAACAGATGTTAGCTCTGGGCCAATCTTCCTCACCAAAAAAATAAATAAATAAAATAAAGCTGTAATTCAAGCCTAGAGAAAAATTGTAATAGTAAATGAATTCCCATATTCTCCCCATCTAGACTTACTAGTTTTTAACATTTTGTTGTATTTGCTTTGTAGGTATATAAATTCGTACACATATACACACATATACATATATTTATATGCAAACATATATACATATTATTTGTATTATTGTCATTGTTGTGAATCATTTGAGAGTAAGTTGCAGACCTCATGACACTTAAGCCCTAGACGTTTTAGCATGTATCATGATAAATTTTAGCATGTATTATGCTAAAGAACAGAGGCATTCTCTTATATAATCACAGCACAATGATCAAATCTTGGAAATGTAACATTAATACAACAACAATATCTAATATATACAACATACTTAGATTTTAAAAATTGGCCGAATAATGTCTTATACAGATTTTTCCCCTAATTCAGCATCCAATCCAGGATTATGCATTGCATTTAGTTTTCATGTCTCTTTAGTTTCCTTTAACCTGGTATATTTTCAGCCTGCTATTGTTTTTTACTACACTGATGTTTTTGAAGAATATAGGCTCACCGTTTTTTAGAATGATCCTCAATTGGGGTTTATCTGATTGTTTCTTCACGATAAGATTTAGGTTATACAGGATTTTTTTTGCTAGCGAAAATGCACAGGATAATGTATCCTTCTCAGGAGGAAATTCTAAAGCAGTGGCTGACATTCCCCAATATGCTGAAAAAGACGTTAAGGGGTTTGTACACCCGGAGGAAAAAAGGGAAGCACTTACTCCCTCAAGATAGTAACAACTACTAATAGCCAATATTTATTAAGTTCTTCTTCTCTCATTTAGTCTTCACAATAACCCATGAGGTAGGTACAATTATTATGCCTATTTTGCACATAACAAAACTGTAACTCAGGTTAAATCACTCTTTCAATGGCACATGCCATTGGGCTTTGGAATTGGGATTTGAATCCTGGAATCTGGCTTAGCAACAAAGCACTTAACCATTCTCTCTGAAAGATTACTAGCACTTCGCTAAGAAGGCAGAAGAGGTGTGGTAAATAATGTCACAGAAATCATTGCCTTGGTTGGGGCCCAGCTGGAGGAAAGAAACAATCAACTGGAAGAAAGTTTGAACACACTAAACAAAAAGAGTGAATGGGGGAACTGCTGACAAAAATCACCTCACCGAGGAGAAGCAGCACAGGCTCAAACTCAGCCTTCAGAGCACAGTATATGTCCTTCACTCAGCGAAGCTGATGCATGGGTTTGGAGCTTCAACAAAATTAGAGGTTGACAGGCAGGGGAGAAAGAATCCTTCACCTACAACTACTCAAGGCCATGCATCATTCCCAACCTGCTCGGGAAGCTAAAAGACTCTACAGTAAAGGCAAACAAATGCCATGACCTCCACTCACTTTAAGAGAAGAATTCCCTCACTATATAAATAGTGCTCAGGTAAACAAGATGAGTCAAAGAGAACGCACCAAAGCAAGCATTTTAAGTAAAGAGTGGACCCTGAAAGATCTGTTTATCTTCAAAGATGATTAAATTGAGTTCTATTTATGCTTGACCAGAGGTTTGGACCAACCTTCTCATGGAGTACAAGCTAAATAAAATAAAACAGATGGTTGAAGCCATCAGAGAGCTACCCAGGCAATGAAAATTTGCAGAGACAAGATCTAGAGGAGCCAAAGGAGGCTGAGCTCAACATTTGGGGCCACATTTCTCTTTAAGAGGATTGCTAATTACAAAACCTAAAGTGGTAGCTAAGAGGCTGAGACACTGAAAAGAGCTTTCAGCAACTTCTCAGGGCTGGACGGACAAAAATCAGAGTCCAGGGCTCACTGTGGAGGATGAGACCTGGTGAACAGTGCAGGCTTTTCACTCGGACCACTGAGGGGCTGGAGCGTAAACAGGGTGAACGAGACATAGACCAGACCTCTCCAGGACGGAAGTCCAGCTCAAACCTTGATTGTCTATTTCTCATTACGTCATTTTTACCATTTCATTTTTAACTTCTAATTTATTGATTATCACTGAATTTGGTGTTGTCAGTGATATTTTAATTTTTCCACATATTTCATGATTTCTCATATATACTTTCACTTACTATTTGCTTTTTAAAAGTTTCCAAAATTTATCTAATTTATTTTGAATATTTTTATTTGCTCTTAAGTTTACTTTTGAATTGATTATATTTGCATTGTTTTCTTTCGCCTAGATTCTTTAACATTTTTGTTTTGTTTTCCTGAAATCTGAAATATTCAAACAGTTTATCTTTTCACATTCTTTTCTAATAATGAAAATATTTAAATGATATTATTTTTCCCCTGAATATTTGTTTGGCTTTCTTTCATGCGTCTTGACATGGTAGACTCGTATTTTAAAATGATTCAATAGAAATATAATAAGATTTTATTCATTTTTATGAGCAAAATGACCAAAAATAAGTATGAATCTAGAATATGTGAACACTAAAATTTATTTTAAAAACATAAGTGATGCTACACCTTAAATATTAACAGTCAAGTTTACCTTGAAAACTTATTTTAAAATTATAATTTACTTGGCCTGATAAAAATGCAAATAAATGGAAAGAAGGAAAATTTATAGGTCAATTTTGTGATTATAAGACAATAAAATTTATAATTAATACTGAGTCAACTTATATACACAAAAAATAAAACCTCAAATACTGAGAAATTTAAAATTAACTTTTTAATAGTAATTGAGAAAATATGAATAAAAAAGTCTCAGGAGTCTGTTTTGTCGTGAAAGAAAGACTCATAGCAGCAATAGTGTAGCAGAACAAACTGTTCCCTAATAAAGGATATGTGGAAAAGTTAAGGATAATGATGATAAATGTAAATAATAGACGTGACTTATTGAGTGACTCTCAGAGGTCAGGATACTTTTTTATTTATTAACTAAAACATATATACAAACACTCCACTCTGGATATAAATGCACTTTTTAACGTATGCAGTTACTCATTCTGGAGTTTGAAACAAGTTGAACAGTGGAATTTGTTAGGAAAGAAGAATTTCTGTGCTGGATGTGAAGATGCTCCCATTGATCAGCTCACCTGCCCTTTCCGACTTTGGACCTTCCATCTTTGAGTTTGTGCTTCCTTGCTTTGGTTTAATAGATGCAAAACATTCAGGGAGAGGAAATAAAAGAGCACAGGGTCACTTTTCCATTTGGAGAGAAGCTGATGCAGAGAATCAGATAGGGCAGAACTGCTAATGATTTTTACAGAACCTCTTTGTAGAGATGAGGGGGAGGTTATCATTGAAGTGTCCTCTGCCCCTTACATCCTTACATAGCGTGTATCCTCCTGGATGAACTCCTTGGAGAATAGGGGAACACATCTGAAGGCATCGCTTTTACATTGATGGATCCTCTGCAGCTCATAGTGTAACCAAACTCACTGGGTTCGCCTCTTGGCGAGTGTGGAGCTAAAAACACTACCAAGGATGAAGTGGGTGGAGAAAAAGGTTTATTGCTTGCTCAAGCAATGGAGAACACTGGGGATAGCTCCCCAAACAGTGTCTCTCCGAGCTTAGTGCTGGTGGGGACTTTGTACATCAGAGTGCACAGGATATGTTACAACTGTGTAACAACTGGGCTCAATCAGGGCACAGGTACAGATCATTACATAATGAGTTCAAGGCACCATTTACATAACTAAGTCAGGGTACCATGACATAGCAAGTTCAATGGAACATGCCATTACATACTGAATTCAAGGAACATGTCATTACATAATGGGTCCATGGTAACTTTTGGTCACTTAGAGCTGGAGTAATTTGTAGGAGTCTTGCAGCAATTGTGTAAGTTTCATTGTAGGATGGCAATGTCTGCAAAAATGGGGACATCAACCTCTGAAAAACTGCTCATTTATTTTTCTCCTTGTCTGGAAAACATTTGACAGACCACGTTAATTACGGATCAAATTCTCAGTAACCCTTTCCTTGCCTGGTTTCTGGTCACAATAGGAGGCATAGAAAGGTCTTGGGAGTCCAGACAGTGGGACTGAATTGGAAATGGTTTGGGGCTAGAAGTCATAGGGCCCATCTGTTCCTGAAACATTAAAAGATCCAATTCACCTGGTCTTCCCCTAAGATACCTACTTTATACTTTCTGATTATCTATATAAATAGCTTTGAAAATAGTCCTGCTTACTTGCTGGTTCCTCTGGAAATCTTAAAGGAGCTCTATACCTGGAGCAATCTGAGCTCAGGAGAGTTCCCACTCACACTCCTGTAATTTCATCAGGTTCCCTGGCTTAGGACTTCAGGATCCCTTAAGACCCCTCACTGGGTTAATTGGAATGAATTCTGGACATTTCAAGGATTGAGGCAAACAAACTCCTTCCCAGAGCAGCATGGTGTTTGCCCTATGAATGAAACTCCTGGGGAAAGAGAGAAAAACGTTGTCCCATAACCCTAGCTGGAGAGGAAAATGAGAGAATCACTGAGATGCTCCAGAACATTCTTTCCTGTGCTCTAGGCTCTTGGTGCCTCTAAGTCTGTTTTTCAGGTACTTACCTTATTTATTCTGTATGCATAGTATGGTCTTAGTTTAGTCAGCTTGGATCTGAAGGTTCAAAATTATTTCCTTACCTTGGGCAGCAAAGTGGAATCATGGCCCTTAAAAAGTGGACCTGAGTCCCTGGACACTGTCCTTCATCAGCTCTGAGATCCAGGCTTCAACACAGAAAAGCACAGAACTACAGAACAAGAAGAGGTATTAGAGAGGACTTATTTTAGAATTTTTCATTTTACAGTTCCCCAAATAAGAATAAACAACATGAAGCATTCTGTAGATTCTAAGGCACTGTGGAGTGACAAGATGCACCATTGTTTTCTGTGTCACCAATAAAGAAAAAACACTGCCAACTGAATTATGACATAATACTTTCTTATTGTTTTGACCTTTTATTTCACATTATTAATAGATCTCTTTTAGACTTATTTAGACCTACTTTTAATCATACATTTTAAAATGAGATATGACTCTCGTACTCATGTAAAAAGGAAAATAAAATGGTTAAGGCATTGCTAAACTTTTCGTGTTCAGAATCCTATTCTTTTTGTGGTGAGGAATATTGACCCTGAGCTAACATCTGCTGTCAATCTTCCTCCTTTTGCTTGAGGAAGATTGCCCCTGAGCTAATATCTGTGCCAATCTTCTTCCATTTTGTGTATGGGATGCTGCCACAGCATGGCTTGATGAGTGGTGTGTAGGTCTACGCCCAGGATCTGAACCCGTGAACCCTGGGCAGCTGAAGAAGAATGTGTGAACTTAACCACCAGGCCAGACCCCAGAATCCTATTCTTCTGAATCATTTTTCCATTCAGTATTGTCTGTGCCTATGTTTTTCCACCCAGTATTGTTTTCCTTGCCACCAAGAGTATTAGTACCACAGCAATTCTTAAGTATGCTCCACTATTGTGTCTGAGATTGTTACTGAGCAAGAGCTTGTTGCCTGATGTGCATAGAAGCCAATACAATGGCACTGGCTTTTGAGAGAAGAAAGAGCTTTATTGCAACGTCAACCAGCAAGGAGATAGGAGGCAAGGCTCAAATCTGTCTCCCTGAGCTGAAGCTGGGACAGACTTTTAAGGAGTTGGGAGTAGGAGTAATTATGCATAACACTAGCTTGTTGGAATCTGATTGGAGGGTGGGAGTGTAACACTCTTATAAGTCCAGTATGCTACAAATCAAGGGACCCTTCGCTTCTTATTAGGTTCCCCTCACCACTTTCTTCTCACACTGAGTTCCATAGTCAGGGAACTTTTGGTTCCCTGTGGCTTGAGGTCATCTGAGGGCAAGGTTTCCATCTTCTGAGCACATTCCAGCTGCATGTTTTGCAGTTCTTGGTCATTGCCCCTGCAAGATGACCTTGACATGTCGTTATTGATACAATAGGGCCAGTACAAATTGGTTTACGATGGTTCCAGGATTTTCTTCCAAGCTGTTGAAACCTATCCTATGTGCCTGTGTATTGGCACGAGCATGACTACTCACCACTAGCACCTGTTCAACAACAATTATAAGGTATTTCTGGATTTCAGATACGAAAATATAAAAATATTGCACCTATTAAAATCAGTGAAAACAGAAGGATTCACAGTATAGTCTTCTTTTCACGATAATACAATCACTCCTGAATCATTTCTGAGTAGCTGGTAAATTGTGTGTTCCTTGCCTGTGGTGTTTAGATTCAAGCTGAGAAGTGCCATAATCATAGTCTCTTGACTAGCTCTGTGAGTCTTGTATGGACAGTAGTAGTATTGTGGGTATCTGCACAGCACACAACAGAAAGATGTCTTGTTAATTTAATCATACTTGTTAGAATTTTGCACTTCAGCTGGTATTTATATTTTACAGTTTTAACTTTAACTTATAGGACGTAATGTTGGCTGCTGTGTTTTTGTTGGGGAAGATGTTGCTACTGTTGTTGGGAAAAATGAATTATTAAAAACAAATCAAAATAAAATAAACATACATGCATTTGAAAAGTATTACCCTCTTCGGTGGCCCAGGGTTCGCCAGTTTGGGTCCCAGGTGCGGACATGGCACTGCTTGGCAAGCCATGCTGTGGTGGGTGTACCACATATAAAGTAGAGGAAGATGGGCACGGATGTTAACTCAGGGCCAGTCTTCCTTAGCATAAAAGAGGAGGATTAGTGGCAGATGTTAGCTTGGGGCTAATCTTCCTCAAAAATAAATAAATAAATAAAATTAAATTTAAAAAAAAGAAAAAGAAAAATATTACCCTATAAGTGCTCCGAAAGCGTCTTGATGCTGACTCCATCAGGATGGGCTAAGTTATGCTATAGAATTGAACAACCTGAAAAATCTCAGAGATAACAACGAAGGTGTCTTTCTCACTCATTCTACATATCCATATCTTCACTCCTGAATACAGGCTGATGGAATAGTCTTATATGAGATATTCTAAGTCTCACGGCAGAGGGAAAAGAAATGGTAGATGAGAAGCTGACTCTTAAACAGGACAAAAATGCACATCTTTCTCAAAGAGGAGATTATTGCAAGTCACAGGTCCAAGCCTGAGTTCTACTAGGCAGGCAAGTATGATCCTCCTGCAAGTAGGGGCAGCAACGATTTTGAACAATAATGTAACTACCATGGGTGCATAGTTAACATACACCTATGGAGGGACAACCTTGAAGTAATCTGTGCTTCCTTCCATACTATGCCTTCAGAATTGAGTACAGGGAAGTTGTATTAGTCAGGATTCTCCAGAGAAATAGAACCAATAGGATAATCATAGATAGATAAAAACAGATTTACTATGAGGGATTGGCTCATGCAATTGTGGAGCTGAGAAGTCCCATGACCTGCCACCTCCAAGCTGGAGGCCCAGGGAAGCCAGTGGCATAGTTCTAGTCCAAGCCTGAAGGCATGAGAACAAGGGGAGTCAATGGTGTGAGTCCTGGTCCAAGTCAGACGCCCTGAGATAAGAGTGCCAATGTCCGTGGGCAGAAGACAGATGTCTTAGCTCAAGCAGAAAGAGTAAATATACCCTTCCTCCACCCTTTTAGTCTATTCAGGCCCTCAATGGATTGGATGATGCCCACCAGCATTGGCGAGGGCAATCTTTACCACTCTACAGATTCAAATGCTAATGTCTTCCAGAAACACTGTCACGGACACACCCAGAAATGTTTTACCAACTATCTGGACATCCCTTAGCCCAGTCAACTAAACACATAAAATTAACCTTCACAGACGTTGGATATATTCCCATCTGAAAATCTCTCATTTTTCTGTGAAATAGATGGTGGTGAATTCATTGACTAAGAAAGAGGGGTTTGGTGATGAGGTAGAGAGCTGAGGAGAGCAGTATCTGGAAAGGCTCTGGAGTCAGAAAAAAGGACAACCACAGAGAAAATGAGATAACCATGGACAAATAAAGGACTGCTAAATGATGCCAGGACCTAGCTGAGGTTGAGAATAGTAAGTGTGGAATGGCAGCTTCCCAACACTCAACTTTGTCGGGCTCTTTGCTTAGCACTTGGCACAGTGCTGCACAAAACATGCATGGTCTTTGATCTCATGGAACTTACAGTCAAGTGGGGAAGATGTCCATTAAATAGCAGCACAAATTAATGTATAGTTACAAATTGTGGCAAGTCTATGCGATGCCAGCCCTGATATCAGTTCCCCTACATTAAACCCAGCATGCATGGGGTTAAAACCAAATCACTCTTTCCCTGCTTACTCCCTGGCTCCCAGAATTCCCTATCCGCTGTGAAGACAAACAGCCAAGGTCGCCCACCTGGGTTCCTTATCATCTCCTCCTTCTTCCTGCAAGCAGCATCCCAAGGTGGTACACAGGCAGGTGGGAAAGCTCCGACCAGCCAGGCCACTGACTCCCCCCACTCTCTACAAGCAGCCACATTCCTCACAAAACTTTAAAACCCCTCTCCTCCCCTCTTTTGGGGAGGAGAGAGGAAACGAGACAAATATGAGGGCTCACTCTTGTCTCCTGGCTGATGTCATCTGAAATAAACACCCTCTCCTTGCCATAAGCCTGGAGTTCCAGTTTGTATTTGGCCCCTCTTGTGTGGCAGGTAAAGAACCTACGTTTGTAGGTGCTAACATACAGAAATAAAAGGGTTCTGTGAGAGAATTAATTTGAATTAAGGGGAAGGAGGTCAGGGAAGGCTTCACTGAAGAAGAGACATTTGAATTGAAATCTGAAGGATGACTAGAGGGAGATGTTCTAAACAGAGGAAATGTGTAGATTAAGGGACAGCAAAGAATTTGGGATGTGGGAGATACTAAAAAACCCACGTGGCCCGAGGACAGAGAACAACAGGAAGATAGCAGCAGGTAATTCAGGACTGGCAGAGCCAGATTGCAGGGTTTTATAAACTGTGTTAAGGGGTTTACGCCTTACTCCAGGGCAGAGGGCAGCCACTGAAGGGTTCTGAGAAGAGTGACATAAACAGATGAATCTTTAAATGTCCATCCCAGCTGCCTTGAACAGCAAGGCTCGAGGAAAGGCAAGATTAGATGTCGAGACACGATTCAGGCGGCTATGGTAATTTGGACTAGAATGACACTTGTGATACAATTGGTCTTTCCCCGATTTCCATGAAGAACTGGAGCTACAGCCCAGAGTCTCTGACACTGAGTAAAAAAGCCTCTTTTGTCTTGGTTTATGTTTGGCTCAGGACGAGGGGCCCTTCCTGGACCTAAACTCCAGGTCCGCACAATTCTCCACTTCAGAGCCAACCTCCCTACTTCTTTTTCACCTCTTACTCTTCCTCGTGAACTCATTCTTAATCATGTTTCTTCTTCTACGTCTCTTCAATCAGCCCTGCCCGTGCTCTTTATTTATCAGCCAGAATGCTTTCAACAAAATCAGCAGTAGCAACTCAGTTTACAGATTTGGGGCTTTATTCTAAGAAAGAATGAGAGATACCAGGGAAAAGACTTTGTGTATCAGGTCCTCATCCCCCCACCCCCAAATAATCATCAGACACTAAAATCATTTGGAGCTTTTG
>NW_025793807.1:7304-12703 GCF_021613505.1 Equus quagga | reverse complement strand
TTCTTGAGTTCTTTTTCTGTTAGTTTGTTATTAGAGTATAGAAATGCTACTGATTTATGTAAATTGATTTTATATCCTGCAACTTTGCTGTAGTTGTTGATTACTTCTAAAAGTTTTCCAATGGATTCTTTGGGGTTTTCTATATATAAGATCACGTCGTCTACAAATAGCGAGAGTTTCACTTCTTCCCCCCCCATTTGGATTCCTTTTATTCCTTTTTCTTGCCTGATTGCTCTGGCCAGGACCTCCAGTACTATGTTAAATAAGAGTGGTGATAGAGGGCGTCTTTGTCTCGTTCCTGTTCTCAGGGGGATGGTGCTCAGTTTTTGCCCATTGAGTATGATGTTGGCTGTGGGTTTGTCATCTATGGCCTTTATTGTGTTGAGGTAGTTCCCGTCTATCCCCATTTTGTTGAGTTTTTATCATAAATGGCTGTTGGATCTTGTCAAATGCTTTCTCTGCATCTATTGAGATGATCATGTGGTTTTTCCTCAGTTTGTTGATGTGGTGTATCACGTTGATTGATTTGCGGATGCTGAACTATCCCTGTGTCCCTGGTATGAATCCCACCTGATCATGATGTATGATCCTTTTGATGACTTTTTGTTGAGAATTTTTGCATCTGTCTTCATCAGCGATATTGGCCTGTAGTTCTTTTTCGTGCTGTCCTTGTCAGGCTTTGGTATCAGCATGATGTTGGCCTCATAGAATGTGTTAGGAAGTGTTCCATCCTCCCTAATTTTTTGGAATAGCTTGAAAAGGATAGGTATTAAATCCTCTCTGAAAGTTTGGTAAAATTCCCCAGGAAAGCCATCTGGTCCTGGGGGTTTATTCTTTGGGTGCTTTTGATTGCTGTTTCAATCTTTGCTTGTGACTGGTCTGTTCAGATTGTCTCCTTCTTCTTGAGTGAGCTTTGGGAGGTTGTAGGAGTCCAAGAATTTATCCATTTCCTCTAAGTTATCCATTCTGTTGGCATATAGTTTTTCGTAGTATTCTCTTATAATCCATTGTATTTCTGCGGAGTCTGTTGTTATTTCTCCTCTTTCATTTCTGATTTTGTTTATTTGAGCTTTCTCTCTTTTTTTCTGTGTAAATCTGGCTAGGGGTTTGTCAATTTTATTTATCTTCCCAAAGAACCAGCTCTTTGTTTCATTGATCCTTTCTACTCTCTTTTTTGTTTCAATAGCATTTATTTCTGCTCTGATTTTTATTATTTCTCTCCTTCTGCTGACTTTGGGCTTTGTTTGTTCTTTCTCTGGTTCAGTTAGGTGTAGTTTAAGATTGCTGATTTGGGATTTTTCTGGTTTGTTAAGATGTCCCTGAATTGCGATGAATTTTCCTCTTAATAGAGCTTTTGCTCCATCCCATATGAATTGGTATAGCATGTTATTATTTTCATTTGTCTCCAGGTATTTTTTGATTTCTTCTTTAATTTCTTCAATGATCCATTGCTTGTTCAGTAGTGTATTGTTTAGTTTCCACATCCTTGTGCCTTTCTCAGCTTTTTCCTTGTAATTAATTTCTAGCCTTATAGCATTATGATCAGAGAAGATGCTCGTTATTATTTCAATTTTTTTAAATTTGTAGAGGCTTGCCTTGTTTCCCAACCTATGGTCTATCCTTGAGAATGTTCCATGCGCACTTGAGAGGAACGTGCATTCTGCTGTTTTTGGATGAAGCGTTCTATATATGTCTATTAAGTCCAACTGTTTTAGCTTTTCATTCAGCTCCACTGTTTCCCTGTTGATTTTCTGTCTGGATGATCTGTCCATTGATGTGAGTGGGGTGTGAGGTCCCCTACTATTATTGTGTTATTTTTGATATCTTCTTTTAGGTTTGTTAATAGTTGCCTTATGAACTTTGGTGCTCCTGTGTTGGGTGTATAGATATTTATAAGCATTATTTCTTCTTGATGGAGTCTCCCTTTGATCATTATATATTGGCCCTCTATGTCTCTCTTTACCTGCCTTATCTCGAAGTCTGTTTTGTCTGATATAAGCATTGCGACACCTGCTTTCTTTTGTTTGCTATTAGCTTGGAGTATTGTCCTCCACCCCTTCACTCTGAGCCTGTGTTTGTCCTTGGGGCTGAGGTGTGTTTCCTGGAGGCAACAGATTGTTGGATCTTGTTCTTTAATCCATCTTGCCACTCTGTGTCTTTTTATTGGAGAGTTCAGTCTGTTTACATTGAGGGTGAGTGTTGATGCATGAGGGCTTAATGCTGTCATTCTGTTGCTCATTTTCCGGTTTTCCTGTGTTTCCTTTGTTTCTCGTCCTGTGTGTTTTAGCCTACCCATTGACTTCTGCATTTTCTTATGCTGGGTTTCTTAGATTTTTCCTTATTTATGCTTTGTGTCTCTGTTCTGCTTTTTAGTTTAGTGGCTACCCTGAAGTTTGTATTCAGAATCTCATGTATAACAGTCCATTTTCTGGTGGTCTCTTACTTCCTTAGCCTAGACTGTTTCAGTCCCTTTCCTCCTCCCTTCCTAAATTATTATTTTCATCTCTTATTCCAACTTGTGTTGTGAGTTTGTGGTTAGGGTGATAAGATTGACTTTGCTTTGGTGATTTACTTCCCTTTATCCTAATGCTATAGTTGAATATTTGCTATCCTATTCAGATTCTATGTGTTTGTCTCCTTACTCTGTGTTTTGTGACCCCTTTCTCCTTTATTTTTCTTTTTTCAGGTATGAGAGCCTTCTTGAGGATTTCTTGTAGTGGCAGTCTTGTGACTACGAAGTCCCTTAGCTTTTGTTTGTCTGGAAAAGATTTAATTTCTCCCTCATATCTAAAGGATATTTTTCCTGGATAAAGTATTCTTGGCTGAAGATTTTTATCCTTTAAAGTTTTGAATATGTCACTCCAGTCTCTCCTAGCTTGTAAGGTTTCTGTAGAGAAAACCAATGAAAGTCTGATAGGGGTTCCTTTGTAGGTTATCTTCTTCTGCCTTGCAACCCTGAGTATTCTTTCTTTGTCCTTCATTTTTGCCATGTTTACTACTATGTGCCTTGCAGTAGGTCTTTTTACATTGACAAATCTAGGAGATCTGAAAGTTTCCTCCACACGCATTTCTCTCTCAATCCCTAGATTTGGGAAGTTCTCTTCTCTTATTTCGTTGAGCACACTTTCTGCTCCATTTTCCTTTTCCATGCCCTCAGGAATTCTGATGATTCTTAAGTTGCATTTTCTCATTGAGTCAGCTATTTCTCTGAGCTTTTCTTCAGTTTTTTTAATTCTTAGTTCTCTTTCTTCCTCTGTCTCGAGCCATTCAGCCTGTCTTTGATTATGCTAGTTTGCTCCTCTATGGTGTCTACACGGGCATTCAGGGAATCTGTATTCTGTTTTATCTGGTTCATTGTATTTTCATCTCTAGTATTTCTAATTGATTCTTCTTTATAATTTCAATCTCTTTTCTGAAGTAACTCCAGAACTCGTTGACTTGTTTCTCTATATTTCCCTTTACCTCATTGAGTATTTTGAGGATAGCTATTTTGAACTCCTCTTCACTTACTTTACCCATTTCCAAGCCCTCAGGACATAATTCTGTGTTTTTATTGTTTTCCTTTTGGACTGGAGCTTTTATAAATTGCTGGATGGTAGAGGAGAGGTTTTTGTGCATGATGCTGTTATTTGGTTGCAGGTACAGCCTGTCGCCACTAGATGGGGGTCGAGAGCCTTGGTTCTGAGCCCTGCGCCTTCAGCCGCGATGGTGGCGCCCAGCGTGGGTTGGGGGAGGAGGGACACTTTCACTCATGCCAACCTGGATTGGCACAGCTCTCACTCTCTGGTCTCCCAGGGCCCTGGCTTGCTGGGGTTCCCCCACGCGAAAGCTGTCCCCTGTTAGAGGCTTTCCGCTGCTCCAGCGGTGGGAGTCCTGCACGATCTCCCAATGCATGGCCCCTCCCCTGCTCCTTCTCACACCCACGGCAGCGATCCCAGTCTCTAGGGGAGGGAGCGAAGACCCCGTTCCAGCTCCTCCGAGGGCGGCTCCAGCCTCTCCACCTTCTGTCGTTTGGCTGCTGTGGGTCTCTGAGGATTTCTGTTATTGGGATTTTTTTTTTTTTTTGCTTGGAAAGCAGTTGCTCTTTTTAGTTGTAATTTGGAGGGGAGAGAGTCCTGGGTGAGCTCACGCCGCCATGTTGCTGGCGTCACCCCTATTCCTAGATATTTTATTCTCTTTGTTGCGATTGTAAATGGGATTCTATTCTTGAGTTCTTGGTCTCTTAGTTTGTTATTAGAGTATAGAAATGCAACTGATTTTTGTAAGTAGACTTTGTATCCTGCAACTTTGCTGTAGATGTTTATTTCTAATAGTTTTCCCATGGCTTCTTTAGGGTTTTCTCTATATAAAATCATGTCGTCTGCAAACAGTGAGAGTTACACTTCTTCACTGCCAATTTGGATTCCTTTTCTTTCTTTTTCTTGCCTAATTGCTCTGGCCCAAACCTCCAGTACTGTGTTCAGTCAGAATGGTGGGAATGGGCTCCCTTGTCTTGTTCCTGTTCTCAGGGGGATGGCACTCAGTTTTTCCCCGTTGAATATGATGCTGGCTGTGGGTTAGTGATTTCCTATTTTTAAAAATATTAGGAAATTTGTTAAGTGGAGAAAACTAGTCTGGCATCCTTACAGAGGAGGGAGGGTTGGAGATGAGTGCTTTGAAGACCCTCCTCTCATGGCCTGGTGGTTAAAGTTTGGCCCCCACCACTCAGCGGCCCAGGTTCACTTCCTGGTCGCAGCACCACACCACCTGTCTGTGTGTGGCCGTGCTGTGGGGGCAGCTTGTGTAGAAGAACTAGAATGACTTACAACCAGGATGTACAACCATGCCCTGCGGCTTTGGGAGGAAGGACAATCCTCCTTTGAAGCCAGAGCACTTGTGCCTGTTTTCTTGTGCTTACGTCAGTCTGCGTGAACCGTCTCAAGGGGAACACTTCTCCTGTGACTTGTTCTGACTTGTGTACTCCTTCACTCAGCAATGCCACCCCGTGCCACACTGCTGGATAACAGCAGGGCAAAGACAGACAGGACTCTGCTGTTGGCTCACTTCACTCCAGTGTGGCGATTCTGCTCTAGCCACTTATCAGAGGGCTTCAGGAGCGCAGACGGAGCCCTGTGGCTCTGCCTCCAGGGCTCAGGGGGCAGCACAGAGGCGCTGGTTCAGCTGGGCCTTGGAGGTGGAGGAGGAGCTCCTTAGCAGGGGACGATGGCAGAGGCGGTTCAGTGAGAGCGCAGGTGGGGAGATGTAATGGGAGCCTCTCACCTGGCATGCCTCGTAAGCATCGACTACAATAGTCTGCTTTTAAGTAAGACGTTAACGATTAAGCTCAAAGTAAAATCTCCCAGAATTTTCAGAATAAAGAAATCACTAACAACAGTAATAATAGGTAAGACTTAAGAAGT
>NW_025793807.1:0-7204 GCF_021613505.1 Equus quagga | reverse complement strand
GAAGCACTTTCAGAGGTTAATTATTTAATCCTTCCCACAACCCCGTGCGTGTGAGTGCTGTCTTCTTCCCCAGGTTTTACAAAGAAAGAAACTAAAGACAAAACTGGTTGAGGACACAGCCCGTTTAAAGGATAGTCTGGTCATGATTGAGCTAACGTGAATCACAAGAAAAACCGTAAGCCAGCTTTTATACTATATATATATATATACACACTTTATACTATATATGTAGTGCGTATATTTTATACTATATATATAGTGTGTGTGTGTGTATAGTATAAAAGGGCATTGGAAATAAAATGTGTAAATCAGTTTTGTCTGTTTTCTGTATCTGTTTTAAATCTTTTTATAGTTGACAAAAGTTGTCTTTGGAAGTGATTGGTGAGCATCCGGAGATATTTTCATGGAGCGGCTATTTTTAGATCTCTACTAGAGCGAATTTAATAATGGATCACTTCGTGTGGTGTAAGATCTTCCCCCCAGTCTCTAATATGCTGGAGAGTATCTTTAAGTTTCTCTCTTTTTAAAATGAGACAACAAAAAAGGCTTCAAGGAAACAAGCTTCAAGATTACAAATGAGAGATTTGTGTTGAATCGAGCAGGGCGCCAACCCCTTCTCTGACGAAAAGAAAGTGTTTCAGAAACTCTGAAGGCTGTAGAGGAAGCGCGCTCGTGCCTGGTGGGCATTCAGCTTCTTCTCTGTCCTTCTGGTTTCTGACCCTGGATCCTCCTCATTTTCTGTTCTCTGGAAAATAAATGTCCGTAAGAACTTCATTGCTCTTGGGTTCTTTGGCAGCATGAGTTCTAGTGGGACAGTTTCCCTTCGATGGAGGAGGGCTGAGGCATGACCTCTAAATGCAGCAGCGGTTGCCTGCCCACCTTCTGTGTGCTGTGTTACAAGTGTGCATGATGAAGACAGCTTTGTGCAGACGCCGTTCTAATTGTTTCTGTTCACCTGTAGACGTGCTTGTGTGGAGCAACGATCGAGTGATTCGCTGGATCCTCTCAATTGGTCTTAAAGAATATGCAAACAATCTGGTTGAGAGTGGCGTTCACGGTGCACTTGTGGCCTTAGATGAAACCTTCGATTTCAGCGCACTGGCGCTCTTGTTACAGATCCCTACGCAGAACACACAGGTATGCTGCAGAGCCGGCCCGGCTCTCACTCAGCGTTCAGTCAGGTCTCCTGATGGAGACGTCTAGCTGGTTAACTGAGTGGACACAAAACTTCACAGTACCTCAGACAACTATCCCTAAGCCACAAAATACTGGTTCCAAACCAGCAATGCTTAATTCTTCATTATTTTTGCCTGTCCTTCCATTTCCTGTCGCCAGCATGAGAATCTTGCAATAAAAAAAACAAGGGGAAACTTCGTTCAAGTCCATATGCTCGTAGGAGTGACGACATGTATTTAGTTCTTACGTGGAACGAGAAATACTCATAGGTACACCGATGGAGATTCTGTTAATTTTGTTTCTATTGCCCTGTGTGATTCTTTTTGACACACGAGCTCACCTGAGAATCAGGAAATTTATTCTTCTTCTACAGAAGATTGTATGTCTTTTGCCAATACCCCCCATCCCCCCACCAGCCCCAACCCGCAGAGCACACTTTCGTAGATAGTCTGCCAGCGGTCATGGGTCCCTTTCCCTGAAAGCCCATCCGTGGGCTCCGCAGGAATCCCCTAATTTAAAATGTGGTTGTGGGGGCCGGCCCGGTGGTGCAGCGGTTAAGTGCGCACATTCTGCTTCTCGGCAGCCCGGGGTTCACCGGTTCGGATCCCGGGTGCAGACGTGGAACCACTTGGCAAGCCATGCTGTGGCAGCGTCCCACATATAAAATAGAGGAAGGTGGGCATGGATTTTAGCTCAGGGCCAGTCTTCCTCAGCAAAAAAGAGGAGAATTGGCAGCTGATGTTAGCTCAGTGCTAATCTTCCTCAAATAAATTAATTAATTTAATTAAATTAAATGCTGTCATGGCTCAAGGTGTTTATAGCCTGAGCTTTTTAAAAGTCTTGATTTGAAAAACAGTTGTGATATGCTAACATCCTTCAGATTAGATTGATGAAGCTTTGCGGTATTGTTGTTTTGTTATGATTTCAGGCTCGCGCTGTCTTGGAAAGAGAATTTAACAACCTTTTGGTCATGGGGACGGACAGAAGGTTTGATGAAGTGAGTTTTCAGCCTAATGAATTTTAAATTTGCATTCAGTGTGAATTATTTGTTTATACGCACGTGAGCCCCGTCGGCAGTCTCTCTTCTAAGTGTGGGGATGATTTTACCTCCTGAGCTAAGCTTTGCTCTCAAAAATGTGTCAACAAATGAGATAGTAAGAAACTCATATTTTCAGTCTGAGGTTTTCTGTTTTTAAAATATTTGCTATTTAAGTTTTGATAGCCCTCAAAAATGTTGTTCCCATCAACGTTGGTGGCAGCCGAGGCATGGCGTCCGTGGGCTATGTTTGGGGACCGCTGGATGTCTGACCCCAATCCAGAGTCCCTGTGCTTTGGAGAAACCTGTTAGAAGGAGATTAGAGAAACGCAACATGTTAATTTCCCCTCACACAGTCGTGACTTGTTTGTTCCCACACTGTTTTTATTCTTTCCTTCGTTGCACGTTAAGAAAACGTGAGTTTGCCTGGTGACTAGGAGGACAGCTAAAGGAGCACTCGCTGGCTCTTCCCCGGCTCTAAGGCAGAACTGCTTACAGCTTGGAAACTATTTTAAGACAAATAAAAATGTATTATCTTATACGGCAAGAAGATGATTTCTCCAAGATAAGAAAGGAAACGGGGTGATCACTAGGAGGCACATGCACCTGGGCGGCCCAGGGCCGTCCTCATCGATGCCCAGCGAGGACCCCACATAGTGTTACTGGGCCCGTCACTCTCAGAAGTTCCCGGTGGGGACAGTAGATCCTGTGGTTATCAGGAACGGGTTAAATAGGTGTGAACAAACATGCAGTGACAAGTTCAGCAGTCAGGTTCAAGGCTGGTAACTTGACTGTCTATTTTTGTCCTTTATTTTAAAATCAGTCTTGTTTTCTGTCCTTTAATTTCCCAGGACCATGATAAAAGCTTTAGGAGAGCACCTTCTTGGAGAAAAAAATTTAGACCAAAGGATGTTCGTGGCTTAGCTGCTGGGTCCGCAGAGACTCTCCCCGCCAACTTCTGGGTCACCTCCTCTCTGTCCTCACCCTCCATGCAGCCAAAGAAGACGCAGCTGGACGGTAGGTGTGCAGGGGCGGCCAGCCGCTGTGGGCGGCATGAGCAGCTTTGTGGCTGGAATGTTAACAGTGATCCAGAATGGCCTCTTGGATGTGTTACAAGGCATTGAGTACTGGTGCATGCCTAGGTGAAGTGTTTTAAAATGAATCCTAACATCTGTGCATAACAGTTTAACAATAATGTAGGTTTTTTAGAGTCTTGTCTGGTTGAATCTTAGCATATCCTTCCAACTAATAAAGCTGAGCGTCGCGTGTGTTCTCGGTGTGCTGAGTGGACGTCCTGTAGCCTGTGTGTGTGGCAGGCAGCCCTGGAAGGCTCTGCCGGAAGGTGGTGCAGCAGCTCTCGGGCCACGCCGGGTGCTCCTGGGACGTCTCTCCCCCTGGAGAGGTGACTGAGTCCATCTTAGAGAACACAGTTTCCCCCTCTCTGAGCCTTCCCTTTCCTCCCTCCACCCCTGCTGGCGTTGGTCCCTGTCACTGCGCACCATAAGGACGGAGAGGAGGAAGAAGGTGAGCCTGGGCAGGTCGTCACTGGAGCGCGGTGGGCCCTGGGAGCGCACGAGCCTTGCAGTCAGGGTTCCAGATGGAGCTTGCAGTTTTCCCTTTGACCGCCACTCTGCTTGGAGGACACGGCTGATGACAAGTTGGCCGCGCTTTACTGACAGACCTCTCGGCTCTGACCGCGGCCCCCACGATGACAGGATCAAGGGCAGATGGCCTCGGTGGACCCTGGCTCTGCCGCTGAGGAGGGGCACAGCCTCGAGCACTGTGCCTCAGTCTCCCTGTCTGTAGGGCCGTCGTCGTACAGCCATGTCCTCTTCAGCGGCTGTGGCAGTGAAATGGCTGCTCCTCGTCAGGCTCGTAGGAGGCGTCTGCGCGTCCTGGTCCCGTGTGGTGCTGGCCGCTGGGGCCATTGTAGCTGCACTCCCGTTACGAAGGACTTCGTTCTCGTCTCTGTGGCCGATGGATCGGCTATGGGAAAGGAAGCGCTTTTAAAAATTGTCCTGAGGTGGCTTTTACAAGTTTCCCTGTTCTTAGCCCTTCCCATACGTAGGTTTGTGAGTTTGGCTCTCACTTGCCTGTATCAAAATGAGAGAAAAGCGTGTGTGTGTAAAGCCTTCGCTCAGCCGGACGCTTGGTGAGATGGCCCCCAGGGCAGCACTGCTGCTGGAAGCCTGCATCTCTCTGCAGAGCTCAGTGATCTGGTTAATGGGGCAAGAGCAGCAATGTCTTCAGTAGCATTCTTATTCCAAGGAGCATGAGGTAATTTGTATAACTCTAACGGTAACTTGGCCCTCCACTTATTGAATAGGCTGCTGGAGCGCCTTCTGATTTTCTTCACAGCTTCGTGCCCAGTTTCCTCAGAATCAGTCACACTTCCCGTGTTCAGTATTGACGGCGACATTTAGATTAGAGTTCAGATAAATTAAAAATAAGCCTAGAGTGAGGTGTAGGGAATATATTATATGGAAGACGGCTGTTGACCCTTGTAGGAAAACTGAGGCCGAACCCCGGGAGAGTGGACTGCTCAATGCCTTCTTAAATAAGGGGCGTCGGGGAAGCTGCAGCTGGCCTCCTGGGACCTCAGGGTCAGGATTTGGAAAGATGACCCATGCTCACCGACAGTGCCAGCTGTCGTGCCATCTCTTCTGGAACCACGGCACATTCTTGATAAAACGTGTTCCTGCTGGACCCGTGGGAACACAAACTGTGTAATTGGCAGTCGGGAATATCTGCTCCAGGTGTTCGCACATTTCCTGTCCAGGTTGCAAGGGAGAGGCGGGCTCACCTCTTGGGCCGTGCCGTGTGTTTCTCGACAGGAACAAGGCATCAGTGGTACACATCACTTCCGGCAGAAACTGCGACTGGGTTTTAGTGTTCTTAGATGAGTCATTGTCCTCTACCCACCCCCTGCAGCCAGGCCCTGGGGAGGAGTGCCCTGGACGCTCCCTCAGACGGTCGTGGAGGGCAGGTGGCCCGAGGGCGCGTCTCCCGTCAGGCCAGGCCTGCGTTTGACTCCGGTCACCTGCACCCCGTGGTGTCTAGCGCTGCCCCGGGTTATCTACCTCACCCCGGCCTTGGGGATATCATGTTTAGGCCCCGAAGAAAAGTCTAGTTGCTCTGCAAATCTAGAGAGTTTCAGGAGAAACAAAGTTACCAGCTGAAGTAGTTGTCACTTACACAGAGGACATCACGAAGTCTGTATCATCTGAGGCATCCTTGCTGTCGTGAGATTAGCTGCCAGTGGCTCCCAGGGCTGCTGGGGGCTGAAGAGAACCCCCTCCTGGTGACACTTAGGTTCTCTTTCCCTGGCTCATCCGCTCCCATCTAGAAGTTTCCCTGGGAGCCCTCAGTAGGTGCTGTTGTAGGTGTGCAGATGTGTGTGTACGTGTGCCCCGTGTGACGTCTGAAGACTAACCGCACGCTGTGTTTGCACGCTTCCTCCCCGGTGTCGGAGCAGGCAGCGTGTCGGGAGCGCAGAGGCTGGACGCCGCCACGGTCAGGACTTACTCCTGCTGAAGCCCCGTGGTGAGTAGAGGGCTCCGCGTGCCCGGAGGCCACAGAGGCGGCCGGGTGACCGCACGGGGACGCTGCCTGGCCCGGAGAGCCCGTTTCCGTTCCTCCAGGCCTTTAGGAACACGCACGCAAGCCCGGCTGCACCCATTACGTGGTTTTGGTGTTCTGTATGCTCACAGTTGGTCACAGAGGGGTTCGTGTATCCTCATTTGTTAAGCAAAAAAGTGTATTTGCATTTTTTCCTTAAAACTGAAAGTGCTGGACTCTTTTCAGTATCTGGTAATGTCTTTTGGGGGTGGGGAGGCAGGAGAGCAGCGCGTGGCAGGAGCTCACCGGCTCAGCTCTTGGCTGGCGGCCACCCGTGGTTGAGAGCGCCCGGCACGGCGGCTCTCCGCCTTGACCCTGGCATCCGCGCTGGTGTCGCTCCCAGGTCAGCGGCGCCCGCTGGCTTTCTTAGAAATAGACGTTCTTGAATGAGCCGCACCCCGCACAGCCAGGTTTCCTGGGGCCACGCTGTCGTGAACCCTGAGGGCCTCGCGGGTGGTTTTAAACACACAGCTGCGTTGCCATCGCAGGGGTGCAGTTACGAGCAGCCCGCTCACGCTGAAGGGGTGATGTGGGGCTGGGAGCCCAGCCCCTGCTCGTGGCACCTGGGCCGGGGGCTCTGTTCCGCTCTCCACTTTTCACGTCTCCGCCAGAAGGTTTGATTGGTTTCCTAATCTTTTTAATTGGTAACTTTTAGACATACGCCAAAAGGAAGTCAGCAAGGAATTTTCTCATTGATACGCGTACTCCTTGACGTTTCATCTCAGTTCTCAAGCAGCTACAGCGCAAGGGGCAGGGAGGCAGGGCTGGGCCTCAGGACGCAGGTGTGCGCCGGGCGGCCCGTCCTGAGGCTGATTGTCCTGTTTGCGCTTCCTTTCCAGTTTACCCACACTACTTCTACAGATGACCGTGCAGCGCTCGGGACCCGGCGAAGACGGCCTTTCAGAATTCAGTGGATCTGCAATCTGTTGATACTTGTTATATGGACCCTAAGATATTTTATTACAGAGTTTTTAATTAGTGAAAAATTCACGAATACCATAGAGAAAATATTTTAGAATTTAATGTTTCTTATATTTATGTAAACATATGACTTCATTTATATAGTTACTTACTTTTTCATATCCAGGCTATAAATATCCTTTCAAATCGATTCTGTTCTTATATCTAATTTTAGTCTTTCAAACAAATGTACTGTAATGCTTGTATGTATAAATCCTATGAAAAGATATAGGGCTTTTGTAAATTATGCATTTATTGTAATTATCATTAATTTTTTAATAATAATCGGCGAGAGAGAAGAGGATTTTACTGCATTTGCATTTGTAAGATCATCATGACATGGTGCGCGTTATCCTGACAAATGTAACAGCTCTACAACAATCATTTTGAAACAAGCAGACTTAATTTCAAGCA
>NW_025793806.1:0-1386 GCF_021613505.1 Equus quagga | reverse complement strand
AAGGTAAATTCCATTCCCCATCCCCAGTCATGTATCAAGCCATATGTCAAAATTATGGAGTTCCTAAGAGTTGAAACCCTATTATCTGATTGTCCTAAACTCCAACTCAAATACCTACTAAAATTCTATACACATGGGAGATTATTTAAATTCTTTATGTGTTTTTCCTTATGTCTAAAATAAGGATAACAATAACCGTGGAGCCTTACTGAGGAAGAAATGCAAATGTCAGGAAACAATCTCAGTAAATCTACCAATTAGAACCTTAAATGCAGGAGCAAGATGCATAATTGCTCAGAAATATTTTAAGAACATATTTAAAATATCTTTAAAGTCATTTATTATGGCAAGAATTTTGGTTAGTAAATCTCTGGCTAATATTAGTTAACACTGAATATTTCTAAGTTAGTCTAAAATAAAGTTAACATCAAATGCTTTGTTTCAGTATATGATATTGACAAATAGGAATCAGGATGATAAAGCACGGAAACAATAGCTTTCTTATACTGAGGTATTGTAAAAATTATAACAAGTATTTCATGAATTGTATCATTTTGTCAATAATTTGATTCCTTCAATTCACCTTTAACTCTACATGTGACTGGATGCTGTTACTACTGCTGTCTTCTGATATAGATCTGCATAAAAGAAATAGCATTAGTTTTAGGATTAGAAAACATTGCAATCTTAAACAAACTCAAGAAAAGTAAAACAGCTAGATTTGTACTAATCAATCAATCAAAAAGGACCAATATCCACTGTACTTCCCGTATCCCACTAGGTAATCATATATTCTAGTGTTTGGTCTTTTCTAATGTTGATTTAACTTTAAAGATTTAAGCATTTTTAAAATTTCAAACTAAAAGCCCATCTATTATTTTTCTATATTTTACCTACATGGAAGACAGGATGACATATTAATTAATATATCTACGTCATGCTTCACCAAGGTTAAAAAGGTAATTTACACACAAATCTTCAAACTCTTATTATTATCTGTCCAATTGCAATACTTCTATTTAAAAAAACCTATGTAAATGATGAATTATTTCACTTTTATTAGTGAAGTCCTAAATGAGTCCTCTATGTCTTTCAGCTATGCTTAGTTATATTTTGTGGTATTTATACAGCCTACATTTTTTCTATGGAAAACTCCTATACATCCCCAGTTCCTGTTGAAAAGGACTGTCATGGTGTCCAGGTTCGTACTACATGTCTACAATTCCCTGGTCACAGATGACAAGATCAGGTTTGAACACCTATCTCAGACAGACAGAGCACTGGCTGAATTTAGGTACACTTGCACAGCTATTTTCTTCTGTCTCTTGAGAATATGAATTAAAAGGCATTGGCTGTGGACAGATTATTGGTGTTTTATTTGAAAAT
>NW_025793805.1:0-9292 GCF_021613505.1 Equus quagga | reverse complement strand
GAAAAACCACTTGTTTCGAAAATCAACTTTATTAACATATAGCTTATATCCATATAAAAAAAGCATTCGCTTACTGTGTACATTTTGATTACTTTTGGAAAATTTACATGATGAAGTAACTACCACCAAAATCAAGACATACAACAAATATTCCTGTGCCTCTTCCCAAACTGTCCAGCCAGCCTTAGCCCTAAGAAGCCACCGATCTGCTCTCTGTTCCTATCCCTCAGACTTGTCTTTTCTAAAGACCCGTAAAATTGGAATTACACAGACCTCTTTTGTGTCTGAATTTCTCACTCAACGTAATGTGCTTTGTTGGGATTTTTAGCCTTTTATTTTGTAATAATTATTGATTCACAGGAAACTGCAAAGGGGATACACAGAGATCCCATGTACCATTTGCCAAATTTCCCCCAACGGTGACATCTTCCGTAACTATAGTGTACTATCCACATCAGGAAACTGACCTCGGTATTACGTGTGTGGGGGTCTACGCCCTTTTACCACCTGTGTGGATTTGCGTAACTATGGCGGCAATCAAGATACAAACCTATTCCATCAACACAAAGACCTCGTGTGTGCATCCTATACTCTTATACTCACACTGCTCTCCACCACCAATGCCCGCGCTATCCCCACCTCCTGGCAATACTCATGGTCTCTCTCTATAACCCTGACATTTTGAGAATGTCATATAAAGGGAATCACAGTCTGTAATATTTGGGGATTTGCTCTTTTCACTTGACAGTTCTGTGGAGATGCATCCAGGCTGTTGCATGCGCGTATTGATAGCTTGTTCACCTTCATTGCTGAGTCGTATTCCTGAGTCATATGCTGGTACAGATTTACTGCAGTTCAACCATTCACCCGCTGAAGGACATCTGGGTGTTTCAAGTGTTGGGCTGGTACGAATAAGGATGCAGTGAACATTCAGGCACAGTTTTTTGGTGGACATAGGTTTTCATTTCTCCGGGATAAAAACCCAGGAGTGCGATCATTGGGTTATACGGTAGTTGCATATTTAGTAGTTATGAAACTGCCAAGTGTTTTCCAGCTTGTATCATTTAAAAAAATTTTCTTTTTTTTTTTTTGGTGGGGAAGATTCACCCTGAGCTAACATCTGCGCCAACCTTCCTCTGTTTTGTACGGTTGACGAGTGGTGTAGGTCCATGCCCAGGATCAGAACACGAAAACCTGGGCCACTGAAGCAGAGTGTGCCGAACTTAACCATTATGCCACTGGGCTGGCCCCAGTCTGTACCATTTTGCATTTCCACCAGCAATGTATGAGTGATGCAGTTTCTTTGTGCCCTCACCCACATTTGATGTTGTCATAGTTTTTTATTTTCCGCCATCCTGATGGGTGTGTGGTGATACTCATTGCGGTCTTCATTTGCGTTTCCCTAGTGGGTAATGATGTTAAACCTCTTCCCGTGTGGTTATTTGCCATCTGTACATCCTCCTTGGTGAAACGTTTCTTCCCCATTCTAACGGATTGCTTTTTTACTGTTGAGTTTTTAGAATTCTTTGTAGGTTCCAGACAGTAGTCCTTTGTTGGACGTGTGACTTGCACATGTTTTCTCCATCTCTGTAGCTTGTCTTTTTTTTTTTTTTTTTGGCGAGGAAGAGTGTCCCTGAGCTAACATCTGTGCCCATCTTCCCCTATTTTGTATATGGGATGCCGCCACAGCATGATTGATGAGCAGTGTATAGGTCTGTACCCGGGATTCGAACCTGCGAACCCCAGGCTGCTGAAGCAGAGCTGGCAAACTTAAGCACTACGCCACTGGGCTGGCCCCTCCATCTCTGCAGCTGGTCTTTCAATCCTCTTAAGAGGATCTTTGTCAGAGCAAAAGATTTTAATTTTGATGAAGTCCAGTTTGTCAATTTTGTCTTTTATGGATTGTGGTTTGGGTTTCAAGTCTAAGAAATTTTTGTCTACCCCTGGATCCTCCAAATTTTCTCCTATGCTTTAAAAAAAAAATCATAGTTTTACATTTTACATGTAAGCCAGTGACGCATTTTGAGTTACTTTTTTGTTTAAGGTCAAGATTAAATTTTTTTTTTTTTTTTTAAGATTTTATTATTTCCTTTTTCTCCCCAAAGCCCCCCGGTACATAGTTGTATATTCTTCGTTGTGTGTTCTTCTAGTTGTGGTATGTGGGACGCTGCCTCAGCGTGGTCTGACGAGCAGTGCCATGTCCGCGCCCAGGATTCAAACCAATGAAACACTGGGCCGCCTGCAGCGGAGCACGCGAACTTAACCACTCGGCCACAGGGCCAGCCCCCAAGATTAAATTTTTTGCCTGTGGCCGTCCAACTTTCCATCACTATTTGTTTAAAAAGCTCTTTTCTGTCCATTGAGTTGCTTTTGCACCTTTATCAAAAATCAGTCAGGCATATTTGAGTGGGTCTATTTCTGGGTTCTCTGTTCTGTTCTGCTGACCTGTGTGTCTACCCCTCGGCCAATACCACACAGTCTTGATTACTGCAGCTATATAATACATCTTGAAATCAGGTAGACTGAGTCCTCCCATTTTCTTCTTTTTTTTGTGAGGAAGATTTGCCCTGAGCCAACATCCATTGCCAACTCTCCTCTTTTTTTTTTTCTCCTTGAGGAAGATTAGCCCTGAGCTCACATCCATGCCAATCTCCCTCCACTTTGTATGTGGGATGGCTCCACAGCACGGCTGATGAGTGGAGCAGGTCCACACCCAGGATCCGAACCTGTGAACCCAGGCTGCTGGAGCAGAGCGAACGGAACTTTAACCATGCGGCCATGGGGCCAGCCCCCTATCCTTTTTTAAAGTGGTTTTAACAATGCTAATTCTTTTCCTTTATAAATACAAAATTTAGAATAATCTTGTCTATATTTACGGAAACAATTTGCTGAGACTTTCCAACTGGGAGCATTGACATCTTTACTATGTTGTTGATCCTCCGTGGGCTGAGCTGGAAAAACGTGGGCACCAGCTCTGAGCTCCTCCCCCTGCCTGGAGGCGGTGGGCTTCCCATGGGAGGAATGGGATTCTTACTGGCCCATTAGTCCTGGAAGTGGCCGGAGTGAAATGACCCACCTCCCCATGTGAATTCCAGGGCAAGGACATGAAAAGCAACTCAGCCTCCGCCTTGTCCCTCGGAACACTTAGTTTGGAAGTCGTCAACTTCCCAGACAACTCATCGATAGCAACATATCCATAAACCTAGTTATTTCCAACACTTCTCTTTCTATAAGGTGAAAGGACAAATCTTGTCATTTTCCAGGGACCCTCTGGGAAGTTTCAAGGATGGTTAAGGTACAAAAGATATCCTGGAAGTTTTATTTTGCTGTATTTCATTTTATATTTCGGATTTGATTTTTGGGAAGGAAGAACCAAAAACTGTCAGGAGATTTGAACGCTTACGATAGGGTCATGGGTCTTGAAAATGTACTTGCTACTTACAAATCAAAGGCAACAATACACTATTTTAAATAATCATACAAAAAGGAACACAACTTCAAGGAACTGGAACTTTCTCAGAACCGCAGAAATTTTGTTGTGCGTTTTATTTTAAAGAAAATAATCAAAGGCCAGAACCAAGTATAGAAAGTTCTTCTGGTGAGATACAGCGTCTCTGCTGTTTGGGCAGATTACACACAACATAAAGAGAAACTCTTACAACCTCTGTTTAAGAGCAGACCAATGCTCCATGATAAATTCATCATTTCGACAGAAAGAAAATCAAATTCGTTTTGCATCAAGATAATATTGATACCAATAGAACCATAAGCTCTTTTTGAAAATCTCAGGGTGAAATTTATCAAAAGTGAGCCACCTTTGGCCAAGACAAATAAAATTCGCTTTCTACTAATTACCTAGAACTTTGTACAGCCACAAACATCCTCTACGCAACTTCTCAAAATGGTAGAAATAAACACATTCATTAACAGATCCAAAGATATGACCTCTCAGTAACAAACAGAAATTTGCAGCCAGAGCATATAAACTTAAAATTATGTTTAGTAATCAATGTTTCAGGATTCTATCTTGCTTGGAAACGACCTGGGTATCCAATCTATATCTACTAACTGACACAACTTAATAACAGTTCAAGGGTTTAAGTAAATTAAAGATCTTGGAATTTGTTGTCAAGCTAACATACTACAAAACATAGTTACTGTTGAAATAAAGTTTGTTGGAATAATAATTAAATTGGGCTAAATGCAAATTTGTATTTTTCATAACCTTAAACATTAAGTAGAAGTAATGTTACCCTATTTGATCACTAAACCTATATAAGTTTAGGAAGAATACACCCAAGTAGAATAAAAAATGTATGCCTAACACTGATAAATAAGACCAGACATAACCATTTTTATTAAACCAAAATTATTAAACTAGTCTCACTTCTCAAAGATTTACCCAAATTGTGTGAACTTGGATTCTTAAACTGTTTGAATAGGTTTCTGTAGGAATACTTTTCTAGTCTATTGAAGGTATTAGAAGTTCAATTTCTTTTTTTCTAAGAATTTTAGACATATTCGACTTCTATGTTTGTATCTCTATAAGCCAATCCGAACAGAGATTCTTTCATTTGAGAGACGACAATATACTTTAATGCCCTCCTGAAGTGGGAAAGCATTACACACTCACAATCAGAGATAAAGATCTTTTTGAATTACAGACACATAGACACACAGAGAAAAAGAGCTTATAGCTTTGTCAACTTAAAAGGAAATTCGCATGTTGTTTTATCCTCAAAATGAGTTTATTCAAATCTGGAAAACAATGGAGGGGAGCTGCTTTTATAGAGAAGAGAAGGAGCAGGGAGGGGCTGTTCAAAAGGCAAGTCCCTTGGAGGAAAGTCACAGTGAAGGGCGGCAACGGCTTCTCATTGGTTGAGCTGTTGCCGGGGGTATCTTCCTTCAGGTGTAAAGTAGTTGTACTTCCTCTGTTAGATGTAAAATGCACATCTCTTCCTGTTTGGTGTAGTGAGTGTAATTTGGTGTAACCTCCGACGTGGGTCAAGAGTAAACACTGAAACAAACACTCAACAGTCAAAGCGCTGCTCTACTCCATGGGCAGGAGATTCTTAATTGATTTGAGCTCAAAACAGACAAACAGAAAAGACTAAAAAAACACTAACAAACCAATTCTCTGTTGTCTCTCACCCAACAGAGATAGGATCTCTAGAAACATGAATTCCTTAATAAAGATCACCAACTGTTCAAGCCAGAGAGTCAAACTCCCGGTCATTGATACCACCTCTGGGGAGCAGCTTTGCTGTAAACAAAGCAAAATGCCAAAGTAGTAAATGGGGAAACTACCAAAGAAACAGAAAGTTAGTCAGGTTCTATTGCTGCTTTGGATTCACCCCTGGAAGCTGAAAAAAGATGAACCTGGGCTTCACCTGCTCCTGAGGTGCACCACTCATTTCTGTTTTCTGTTTTCTACAGTTTTATTGAGGTATAATTGATATACAAAAGCCAGCACATGGTTAAAGTATACAATTTGATGAGTTTGAACATAGGCATGCACCTGTGATACTGTCATCACCCTCAAGGTAACAAACACATCCATACCTCCAAAAGTTTCCTTGTGTCCCTTTACTTTGTGTTGTGTGTGTGTGTGTGTGCGCGTGTGTGTGTTAAGAATACTCAACATGGCAACAGGTATAGGAAATGGTGTTCGACATCACTAATGATCAGGGAAATGCAAATCAAAACCACAAATAGATATCAGCTCACATCTGTTAGTCTGCCTATTATAAAAAAAAATAAAGATAACAAGAGTTGTCAAGGTTCTAGAGAAATTGGAAGCCTTGCATGCTGCTGCTGGGAAGCCACTATGAAAACAATACGGAGGTTCCTCAAAATATTAAAAATAGAACTACCACGTGATCCAGCAACCCCAATTCGGGGTATATATTCAGAAGACATGAAATCAGTATCTGGAAGAGATACGTGCACTCCCACATTCATTGCTGCATTATCCACAATAGCCAAGACATGGAAACAACAAAAGTCCTTTAATAGATGATTGAAATAAACCCAGACAACTATGGACAGCTAATTTTCAACAAGGGAGCCAAGAACATACAATGGAGAAAAGAAAGTCTCTTCAATAAATGGGGTTGGGAAAACTGGACAGCCACATGCAAAAGAATGAAAGTAGACCATTATCTTACACCATGCGCAAAAACCAATTCAAAAAGGAAAACAATAGAAAAAATAAATGAGACTACATCAAACTGAAAAGCTTCTGCACAGCAGAGGAAACTCAACAAAATGAAAAGACAACCCAACAATTAGGAGAAGATGTTTGCAAACCATATATCAGATAAGGGGTTAATATCCAAAATATACAAAGAACTCATGCAGCTCAACAACAAAAAACCTAACAACCCAATTAAAAAATGGGAAAAGATCTGAACAGAGATTTCTCCAAAGAAGACATAGAGTTGGCCAACAGGCACATGAAAAGGTGTTCAACATCACTAATTATGAGGGAAATGCAAATCAAAACTACAATGAGATTTCGCCTCACACCCATCAGAATGTCTATAATTAACCAGACAGGAAACAATAAGTATTGGAGAGGATGTGGAGAGAAGGGAACCCTCATACGCTGCTGGTGGGAATGCAAACTGGTGCAGCCACTATGGAAAACAGTATGGAGATTCCTCAAAAACTTGAGAATAGAACTGTGATACAATCCAGCTATTCCAGAGCTGGGTATTTATCACAAGAACGTGAAAACAAGAATACATAAAGATATGTGCACCCTTACGGTCATTGCAGCATTATTCACAATAGCCAAGACTTGGAAGCAACCTAGGTGCCCATAAAGGGATGAATGGATAAAGATGTGGATATACACAGTGGAATACTACTCAGCCAGAAGAAAGGATGAAATCTTGCCATTTGTGACAGCATGGATGGACCTCGAGAGTATTATGCTAAGCAAAGTGTCAGAGGGAGAAATTCAAATACCATATTAGCTCACGAATAAATAGAAAATAAAAATAACAACAAACAAACACATAGAGACAAAGACTGCATTGGTGGTTACCAGAGGGAAAGCAGAGAGGCAGGCGGGTGAGAGGGGTGATTAGGCACACGTGTGTGGTGATGGATGGTAATTAGTCTTTGGGTAGTGAACTTGATGTAATCTACACAGGAATTGAAATATAATAATGTACACCTGAAATTTATATGAGGTTATAAACCAATGTTAGCACAATAAAAAATGATAAAGAAATTGCAAAGAACTAACACAAGATACCTAGAGGGGGAGCTACCATTAAAGGTTTAAAAGACTTATAACCAGCTGCAACATACGGACTCTGCTTTTATCCTGAGTGAAAAGAACAAACCAAAAGACGTTTAGAAAATTGTGAAAATTTGAATATCAGATATTATATGTTAAAGAATGAATGGTATACTAGGTTATCCCACCCACTTTTTAAGAGTCCGTATCATTTAAAGATACATTCAGAAATATTTACAGGTGAATTATTCTTAAGCCAAGAGGAGGGAGCCTCCATGAAGAAAATATCAGTTTGGAAGTTTCAGATGTCAAAAGCAGATGGAGACTCATGTGAGGCAGGACTGGAAAGTGTCCCCTGGGACTGACTATAATTGGGTCACTGCTAATCTTTACCAACAGTTGCAGGACCAAACCAAGACCCTGAGAACTGAACTGGGATGGGAAGTGACGACATGTTTCCCAGAGAATACCTTTTTGTACCGTCTGCTGTGCCACCTGAATAGACAGACTAACACTGAGGGTGTATGTCTGAGGGTGAGCAGGCCATCCCCGTGACTGGGGTTTCATCCCTAGAGTAAACAGTCAAAACGGAAGTGTGTCTACGTCGGTCAGGGTATTTTGGTGGCTGGAAAAATCCTATGCACCCAATTCTCCCTGGACAGCAGGCCCTCTGCTTACGTAAGCAACAAGGATAAGCCATAGATGCACGATGTAGCAGTTTATTAGAAGAGCTATCCACAGTTTATCAACTTTGTGAAAGAAGATTTTCTGGATCCTAGGAAATCTTTACAACCCACAAGTAACAACAATGGTGTCTTCTTGTAGTGAATACAAACCGCGTAAAGGATGGCATTTTCCTTTTTCTGTGACCATCGAGGACATCAGTCCTATTCGCAGCTCAGCTTCAGCAGCCCTGGGGTCCCACAGCGCCCACACACAGGAGCCGGACGAGGACTCTTGGTGCCGATCTCTCGCTCTCACCACTGTATTTGAAGTGATCATGTCTTTTATCTGTTTCTACGTTCCCATTTTAAAGTACAGATTCTTCTAAATCTCCTAAGACGCGTTAGAAAACAAGGTGGGGGAACGTATGCACAGACAGGAAAACTCACCTGGGATTCACTCATTTTCTGCTGCTCTTGGAAAAGCATAGAGACTGTTAACAGTGGACCTGGGGGAGGAGAAGCAAGTGATTGAAGTCCTGGGTGAGCTGGCCCGGGAGGCAGGAACCTCCTGCCTAAGAAGCACCAAGGAGAGCTCAATGGAGGGACACCCTGGGCACAGTCAGCAGGGCTGAAAGGGCGAGAGGGGACCGCACACCCGAACAGTGGAACTCCAGCACGATCAGGAGGTAACTGGACACATCCTCTCACGGGTGAATAGAGACATTGACGCCTTTTTCAAATAGTTGGCCACCAGTAAATAAAAGGTGCAAAAAAATTCCCATTAAACTGCTTATGATTTTCTTACTTTCTCTCTAAATTGTTAAAATCAAAGAACCCACAGGAACAGAGAATATGAGCTCTCAAAAGTGAGATAAATGTGCATTACGGCACAGTTTTGTTTTTAAAATGCCTGACAAAACATACTTACCACAGCATTAAGAAAATTGTAATAGAGGACAGAGCGCTTGGCCTGGGGTTGTGTCCTGTTAGCAATCCCACCTACAGACCCGGTGACCTTGGACAAGTCACCTCCCTTCTCAGGCCCAACCTCCTCCTCCGTCAACCGAGGTGCAGGACAGAACCCGGCAGACTCATCCCGCCCTGCAGGGTGTGCTCCCACAAGGACAGAACCCAGGGGGGATCAGCATCACTGAGACCAGAGAACAGAGGTGCGGATGAAGACCAGTGTGGAGTCTCTAAAAGGTGAGAGTCTTGAGTTTCATGGCAGTTACATCATCACATAAATTTTCCAAAAGTAATCAAAATGTACACAGTAAATGAAGGCTTTTTTTATATGGATATAAGTTATATGTTAATAAAGTTGATTTTCAAAACAAGTGGTTTTTCCAGATTATTTAACAGTTATGTAGCGGTTCTT
>NW_025793804.1:0-12227 GCF_021613505.1 Equus quagga | reverse complement strand
GAAACAACTAAAAAACCCCACATGACAAAGAAGTAGCACTTAAGACGTTGCACATCAGGCAATGACAAACAACGATCACTGAGAGACGGGAAGAAACACGAGGTGAGTCCCATGACTGACTCAACTTACTACCTGGAGAAAGTTCCCAGCCATGGCTCAGGGGTTGGGGAATTCAGGCAGAGCCTGGCAGTCTCCCTGAATGAGGTAGACATAGCTGGGAGTCTGGAGGAGGTCAAAGGGCCAAAGTTTGTAGGGAAGAGAGCTGCAGAGAGCGAGCCCTGGAGATGTGCAGAGGGTCTCCCTCCACTATTGAGTTGAGTATTAATCAACTAGAAATTACCTGAGGCTGGGGAAAGACCCGCCCCAGAGAATAAGAGGGAATAGTGCTCAGAGCTCACACAGGCTGGGAGGTAGAGCCTGTTCCTGAGAACCTGATAGCCAGAATGGAGTCTCAGTTCAAGAGGCATCTGTTAGAGCACTAAGACGGGTTTTGACTAAGTACAGGGGAAAAACGAACACAGCTCTGGTCCCACCTGACAAAAGACTGTAATGGTTTCCAAGTCACTTAATCAATTCCCAGAACAAAACTCAAGATTATTTATGGAAAGACAAAAATATGCAGAGCCCAACAAGGTAAAATTCCCCATGTCCGGCATCCCATCAATAATTGACAGGCATGCAAAGAAGTAGGAAAATACCACCCACAATGAAGGGACAATCAATGTTTTGACACTGACCCAGAAAGGACACTGATAGTAGAATTAGTGGACTATAGCATTAAAACAATTATGAATGTATTTCATGTGTTGTCAGAAGAAAGACTGACTACGTAGAGACATCAAACAACAAAGAAACAGAAAAGTGACACTTTTAATTGCAATTAAAATTTTTTAAATTTTAAGATCCAGATAAAACTTCTACAATGCCTGAGACATAAAATACAGTAGATGGAGATAATGGCAGATTAGATATGGCCGAAGAGAAGATTAGTGAACTCGAAGACATAGTTATAGAAACTACGTAAAATGAAACACACGGAGAAAAAAGACTCAGAATATTTTGGTGAACTGCAGGACTTCAAACAGCCAAATAACTAGTGCAATAAAGCAAGAAAAAGAAAGAAAAGGCAACCAAGATTGGAAAGTAAGAAGTAAAACTACCTTTATATACAGACAACATGATTGTCTATGTAGAAAATCCTACAGAATCTCCAAAAAGCTACTGGAACTAAAAAGTGAGTTTAGCAAGTATGTAGGCTACAAGATCAATATACAGAACTCAATTATATTTCCACACACTAGCAACAAACAATCTGACATTGAAATTTTAAAAAATCTCCATGGCATCAAAAATATGAAATACTTAGGGATAATTCTGATGAAATAGGTGTAAGAGCCGTACATTGAAAATGTTAAAATATTGCTGTGATAAATTAGCACCGTCCGTAAAAAGAATGATAAATCAGTGTTTATCAAAATTAAAATTTACCCCTCTTCGAGAGACATTGTTAAGAAACGAATCTGGCAAGGGACCTGTTTGCAGACTACGTAAAGAACTCTTACAAATCAGCATTAAGAATACAAACGACCCAAGTAAAATATGGGTAAAGCTTTGAACAAATACTTGGCCAAAGAAAATATATGGATGCTAATAAAGACATGAAAAGAAACTCAATATCATAGTCACTAGAGAGATGCAAATTAAAACTTCAACGAGATGCCACCCAGATCTATTTGAATGTCTAAAACTAAAAAGACTGGCCATGCCATGTGTTGGTGAAGATGCGGAGCTACTGGAGCTCTCGGATGTTGCTGGTGGGAGTGTGAAATGGTATAAGCACTTTGGAAAAGCACTTTGGCAATTCCTTAAAAAGTTAAACATACACCTACCATGTGACCCAGCCATTCCACTCCTAAATATTTACCCAAGGTAAATGGAAGCATTATAAAAACATAGATGGGTTTTCTTAGGAACTTTATTAGTAACGGCTGGAAACCGGAAACAATCCAGGTCCCAGCGTCAAGGAAAGAATAAGTGCTTGGCCCTGGGATTAGTCTGATGGAGGTTTAAACAGGGGCCATGTGGGAGTGTGGCGCTCTGGCATCACAGGCTCCTGGGTGCAAATTATGCCTCTGCTCCTCATGGGGATGGTGAGTTCGGGCTCAGGGAAAGAGCCTCAGCGTCCTCATCTGGAAAGGGCCGAAGCACTGTGGGAACACCATGGTATCTGGAACACTGCGGGGTTAGCTCCTGGCTCTGTCACTTCCAGTGTGACCCGGGGCAAGTGCATTTGCCTCTCTGGACCTCAGTTTCCTCATCTGTCAGATGGGCCTGTAATAATAGTACCCACCTCACCCGGCTGCTGTGAGGGTAGAAGGGTCTAGCAGCGTATGTAGAAGGCTTCGAGCAGGCTTTGCACCTGGCCAGTCTTTGCTGCCGTCATCATCGTCTTCTTCATCTCCCTCCAAGGATTCTTGGGAGGCTTCTTCAAGGCACTGGTGCACACAGTCTGGCACAGGCATTGTCAGGTAATTCCCAGGCACAGTGACGGGTGCCATTGCCCAGGTGGTGGGAGGTGCTGTGGGGCTCTCAGGAAAGAGACAAGAGTTCTGCCTGACTGGGTGGAAGAAGGGTGTGGAGGGCTTCCTGGAAGAAGTGGCATTTTCTGGGCCTTGAAGGACATGTAGAAGTTCCTAGGTACAGGAGGGAGAAGGTAGAGAGAGGAACTCATGTAAAGGCCTGGCGGTGGGAGAGCCTGAGTGTGTCTGGGGTACCATGGCTGCGTGTTTGGGGCGAGGGGCCTGGCATGAAGCTGCACAGGGGCACTGGGTCTAGAGGGCAAAGGGCTCAGAATGCCTTGCCTGAGGGTTTAAACTTGCTCCAGTAGGTAGGGTGTTCCTATGCCTGTCTATGTGGCAGAATCACCCAAGGGACTTTAAAGTACACGGATTCTGTGGTGTCATCCAGCAATATTCTAGCTAGTACATCTCACTGGGGACCTGGGAATCTATATTGCTTAAAAGTCCCCAGGAAATTCTGATGCCCACCCACGTGTGGGAACCACTGTCTTGCTGGGTTAAGAAACTAGAACTTTCTGCTGTAGGCAATGGGGAGCCATTGGAGGATTGTGAGGATGGGACGGGACATAGACAGATTTGCATCTTAGAACAACATGTGGAAGCCGGTTTGGGGAAATGGGCTGGAGAAGGAGAGGCCAGGCAGAGCGACCAGTGAAGAGGACCAGACATAGCCCAGGTAGGAAAAGCCAGGGCCTAACCTGGGGCAGGGGCAGGTGGCTCAGCAGGTGTAACCACCTCTGGGCATAAGGACCAAGGTGGGTGTGGGGCAGATGGGCTGCTGAGCTGGCCCCACTCTGGGAAGCTGGGAGTTTCCAGGGCTAGAGGTCTAAGAGAGGCTGAGGCAGGCAGGAACTCCAGGAACTCTTGGGCTTTGGGGGGCCTGAGCAAGCTCAAGGTTAGCAGATGCAGCTGGGTCTGTGTCTGTAAGCAGAGATAGGCCCCATTGAGATACCAACAGCACGCCTCCAAGATTTGAGCAGAGAGCTTGAGAAAATGGGGTGGGGGCAAAGAGATCCCTAACTCTGACCCCCAGTCTCCTGCCCCTCTCCAAGGGAGCCCCACCCTCTGATGGCCATATTTGCCACCAGGGCTGGCCCCTGGAGATGCTACTGCCCTATGCCCCTCTGGTCCCAGGAAGGAGAACCATCCTTCCATCCTTCTGTCCACCCATCCATTCATCCATCCTCCCATCCATCCATCTACCCATCCATCTATCCGTTGGCCAAACAGTTTTTGAGCTCCCCTACCACATGCCAGGTATAGTATTGGGTCCTGGAGGTACAGTTGTGAATAAAGCAGACACTCTGCACCCCCTACAGAGCTTTCTGTCAGTCCTGGCTCCTTCAGCTAGCTGTGCGTGGAATGCTTTGTCATCAGGAATGTGGCTAAGTACAGGACGCCCACACAGGGGGCTCAGACAGTGGCAGCTGCAGGGCCCAGTGGTCCAGCCTCCAGGCCCCATGGCTTTCCCTCCCTCTCCTCAGGCCCAATCTCCTCTCCTGTATGGCTTAGGCCTTGTCTGCCCAACTCCAAGGCCCTCCCTGGGGCGCCCCCTTCCATGAGGGTCCTGATGAGCTGTGCAGCCCCCTCCACCCTCCCTCCCAACAAAGAAGGCAACAGCCTTGGGTGAGGCCTGAGCAACTCTTCCCAAGGGCAGGTGGAGGAGCATTTCCTCACAAGGGTAGCAGAAATAACAAACATGAGGAAATGACAGGGATTCCGGGGATTTCAGAGCACGCAGCTTGGGGAAAGGATGGACCCACCCAGAGAGAGGAGGTTAGAACCATGTTGTGGCAACTTCCTCATCTCCCTCCTGGAGCCATCTCTTGCGTCTTCATGCTTTTGTTTTGTTCTTTTGTTTCATTGTGATCCCTTGCCCGCTCCAACCCCACCCACAGCATCACCAGTGTGGATGGTGCGATGTCACTGGCCCACTCACTCATTGCCATTCATTCATTTCTTCCTTCCTTCATTCAACACATAGGTACTATGTGCCAGACACTGAGGATGAAGCTATAGGCAGAAGAAGGCCTCCCAGTTGGGTGGACGAACTCCTAGCTGGGTGAGGAAACTAACACAATCAGACAACTCTAAAACGATGTGATTATTGCCACTGTGGACTTGTGCATGGGGTGTTCTAAATCCAGGGAAGAGCCAAGAGAAGGCTGATTCTTGACGAGAGAGTTGGAACTGAAGGAGAGTGTGCCACGCAGTGAGGACAGTAGGTGTAAAGGAGGAGTGAAAAGATGGTCTGCAGCAGCTAGAGCACAGGGACGTTTCAAGGGACAGAGGGACTGGAGGCTCGAGAGGTCAGGGGCACAGTCCATGACAGGCCTTGAATACTGGGCTAGGAAACTAGAACTTTCTGCTGTAGGCAATGGGGAGCCATTGGAGGATTGTGAGGATGGGAGGGACATGGTCAGATTTGCATCTTAGAGTGATGTGTGGAAGCTCTTCTGGGGAAATGGGCTGGAGAAGGAGAGGCCAGGCAGAGTGGCCAGTGAAGAGGACCAGATATAGCCCAGGTAGGAAAAGCTAGGGCCTAATCTGGGGCAGGGGCAGGTGGCTCAGCAAGTGTGAGCACCCCTGGGCGTAAGAACCAAAGTGGGCGTGGGGCACATGGGCTGCAGAGCTGGCCCCACTCAGGGCAGCTGTTTCCAGGGCTCAAGGTCAAAGAGAGGCTGAGGCAGGCAGGAACTCCAGGAACTCTTTCTTGGGCTTTGGGCCTGAGCAGGCTCAAGGTCAGCAGATGCAGCTGGGTCTGTGTCTAGAGACTTGGGAAGTCTGCAGCAGGACCCCAGCCCAGATGTAGGAATCAGGGCAAGATGCAGCCCTGGGGAAGAGTTCCCATGAGCCAGGCAGAGTGTCAGATGGGGCCATGGTCCTGAGGAGAGAAGAAGATACAAGGCAGGGAGCCAAGCACAGCTGGCTCTGGCACCTTTATGTCCCAGACCACCTATGAAGATGGGCTATGGGTCACCAGGGGCTATTTTCTTGCCCATGCCTGGCCCCCTCAGGTGAGGCTCCCTTCAGTCTCCCCATCTTGACTCCAGTTACCATCTGCCCTGACCTGACCCAAAGTCCACATCAGGCCTGTCCTGCCCCTGGCTCAAAGCTCCTGAGAAGATGCACTCTGGCCTGGCTCCACCTGCTCAGGTGCCTTTGGGAGGGTGTCCCCCTCGCCAGCCCCTGTCAGTACACAGTCACAGGATGATGATCTAGGAGTACACGGACACCAGAGCTCACTCCCTGGAGCCCACCAGGCCACTTGAGCACCCCCAGTGTCCTGGTTGGACTGAGGGTTGGATTTCAAAGGTTGAATCAGATTCAGTCTTTGTCCCACAGGGTTCACAGTACAATGGAGTCAGACAAACACATGCAACATAACACAGCCTGTTATAACGCAACACAACACAACTCAGTGAGACTCAACACAACACATCTCTGGTCTGTTTTCCAACTTTCTGGGGCATGAGCTGGAAAAAAGGGCAGCTCATAGGTAAGAGTCTTGTGAGGGCTTCCTAAATAGGGAGGGGAGTGCTTAGAGGAGTGCCAGCAGGAGAGGGTAGAGGGAAAGAGGCTCTGCGCTCAGAGCACCTGGCTTCAGTCCTGCCATTGTGATCTTAAGGGACTAATGATTTAACTCTCTGCACCTCAGTTTCCACATCTGCACAATGTGTATCTCATAGGGTTTGAAAACTAATTGAGATAGTACGTACAAAGTGAGCAGCACACAGCCTGGCACGTGGTAACACAATAGCATTGGCTGTGGTGGTGGTTATTGCTGCCTTAGAATTATGAAGCCTCGTTATCCTCTTAGATTCTTGGAGTCAGAGAACTGTAGAATCATAGGATCCCAGAATCTTAAACCCTTAAACATAGAACCTAAATAAAACATAGAACCTGAATATTAGCTGGGTGGGTCCCTCTGTCCCTTCAGATGGTGGGGAAATTTCTTCTAATGCCCAGGGCCAGGGCTGTCACGTTCAGTTGCTCAGGTTTTGCACTATATCCCTCTAGAGAGAGCCATTCACATAAACTTTGATATGAATAGAGTCCCCTAGATGCCGTATGACCCCTGGATGCCTGCACCACCACACAAGGAAGCCCCGCGTTCTCCCAGAGAAGCCTGCTAAATCCCAGAGGAGTCACATCGTCCCTATCATCTCTGCCTCCAGCAAAGCGTGCTGGCCTTGTCCAGAATTGCACGGGCTTGAATGTGATGAAACTCAGACTCTTATTTGGATTTCGCATAAAAAAATAAAATCACTCCTCCCAAGCATTCCTGAGAGTGAAGTGTACAGAGGTTTCGGAATGTTCCAGAGAAGGATCGCATCTTGTGGAGCACAGCCTCCTGGCCTCCAGAGGGTACAATGGGACATGTGCTCCCCCCCCACCCTTACATCTCTCTCCCCACCCTTCTCTCCCTTGTTCCCACTTAGCTCCTCAGGAGCCCGGCTCTGTGGGCGGGCTTTCTACCCAAAGCCCTTATCAAAGCATTTTCCCCACAAAGATAGTTCCTTCGTTTCCCAAGAGGAATTCTGAGCCGTATGTTTAGGCAGTAATTTTTGTATGCCTCATCCCACTCAGTACCAGGTATCAAACCTGAGACTCACAGAACATTAAAATCAAATAGTCCTAGAAACAGGAATCTTGGAATAATCTAGCCTAAGGGTCACAAGTTCTGAGAATCATGGAAAATTTTAGAATCCCCTAAATCCTACAACAGGACGGGGCCATAAAGGGTCATGAAGCCCACGCCGTGTTCAGTGCAGACATCTCCTCTGTCACAACATGGCAGGCAGCTGCTCATACTGATCCTGCCTCTACTTAACACAACTCTCAGTTTCTCACCAGGCCATCTGTTGCATTGTGAGATTGTGACATCAGTTGCCTGTAGAAATGCTTGCGATAAGGAGGCCCTTAACTAACTTCCTTTTGTACCTGTGACAATGCAGGTGGCCTCCAGCCCAAGGTGTGCTGAAATTTATAGCAACGACCATTGAGAAGACCAAGGTGCAGTATGCTAGCTAGACCTGAGAGCTGGGATCTGGGTGATCCAATGCGTGACAATCATGGTGGGCTCATCCATGACTGGGGCAGGGCTGCAGCCAGAGGGTGAGGTTAATGGTGGTGGCTACCACGTACTGATAAGTTATATTTTCATTTTCATTTAGTTCAAAATATTTTTAAATTTCCCTTGAGATTTCTTCTTTGACCCTTGTATTATTTAAAAGTGTGTTGTTTAATCTCCAAGTATTTTGGAATTTCCCAGCTATCTTTCTGTTACTGATTTCTAGTTTAATTCCATTGTGGTCTGAGAGCAGATATTGTACGATTTCTGTTCTTTTAAATTTGTGAAGGTGCATTTTGTGGCCCAGAATGTGGTCTATCTTGGTGATTGTTCCATGTGAGCTTGAGAAGAATGTGTACTCTGCCATTGTTGGGTGAAGTAGTTGCTGTCAATTATATCCAGTTGATGAATGGTGCCTTTGAGTTCCACTGTGTCCTTACTGAGACTCTATCTGCTGGATCTCTCCATTTCTGATAGAGGGGTGTTAAAGTCTCCAGCTGTCAGAGTGGATTCATCTCTTTCTCTTTGCACTTCTATCTATCAGCTTTTGCCTCCCATATCTTGACGCTCTGTTGTTAGATGAGTACACATTAATGATTATTAGGTCTTCTTGGATTGTTGACTCCTTTATCATTATATAATGCCCCTCTTCATTCCTGATAACTTCTTTGCTCTGAAGTCACTTTGGCCGAAATGAATATAGCTACTCCAGCTTTCTTTTGATTAGTATTAGCCTGGTGTATCTTTCTCCATTCATTTACTTTTAATCTACATGTGTCTTTATATTTAAGGTAGGTTTCTTCTAGACAACATATAGTTGGGTCTTTTTTTTTGATCTGCTCTGATAATCTCTAATTTTTAATGGGTATATTTAGACCATGGATGTTAAAGTGATTGGGTAAATACCTACCTTATTTGTTACTGTTTTTTATTCATTCCCCTGTTCTTTGTTTTTATTTTTGTCTTTCACTTTTTTCCGCCTTTTGTGGTTTTAGTTGAGTATTTTTTAGGATTCCATTTTCTCTCCTTTCTTAGCATATCAATTACACTTAAAAATTTTTTTTACGTTTACAACTAATGAAAGCCCACTTTCAAATAACGCTATGCTGCTTCACAGCAGTGCAAATACCTTATAACAACAAACATTCCCAATTCTTCCCTCCCACCTCTTGTATCATTGCTGTCATTCATTTCACTTATACATAAGTTATAATCATCAAATTCATTGTTGCTATTATTTTGAACAAACTGTTGTCTCTTAAGATCAATTAAGAAGAAAAATTAAAAATTTTATTTTACCTTCACTGATTCCTTCTGTCACTCTTCATTTTTTGATGCACACCCAATTTTCTGACCTATAACATTTTCCTTTTCTCTGAAGAAGTTCTTTTAACATTTCTTACAAGGCAGGACTACTGGCAACAAATTCTCTCAATTTTTGTTTGTCAGAGAAAGTCTTGATTTCTCCTTCACTTTGAAGGAAATTTCACAGGATACAGAATTCTAGTTTGTGGTTCCTTTCTCTTAACACTTTAAATATTTCACTTCACTCCCTTTTGTGCTTGCCTGATTTCTGAGAAGTTGGATGTAATTTTTATCTTTGTTCCCCTACAGATAAGGTGTTCTTTTTGCCTCTGGCGTCAAGATTTTTTTCTTTCTTTTTGGTTTTCTGTCGTTTGAGTATAATATGCTTAGCTGTAGTTTTTGGGGGGGAATTACTCGGCTTGGTATGCTCTGAACTTCCTAGATCTGTGTTTGGTGTCTGATGTTAATTTGGGGAAATCTGCAGTCATTATTCTTTCAAATATTGCTTCTGTGCCTTTCTCCTCCTCTTCAGTATTTCCAGGCCGTGTACGTTACACTTTTTGTGGTTGTCCCATGGTTCTTGGCTATTCTGTTCCTTTCTTTTCCAGTTTCTTTTCTCTTTGCTTTTCAGTTTTGGAAGTTTCTATTGACTTATTCTCAAGCTCAGAGATTCTTTCCTCAGCCATGTCCAGGCTGCTAATGAGTCCATCAGAGGCATTCTTCATTTCTGTTAGAGGTTTTTTAAAAATCTCTAGCTCTTCTTTTTGATTCTTTCTTAGAAAGTCTGCCTCTCTGCTTACATTGCCCACCTGTTCTTGCATGCTGTCCACTTTATCCATGAGAACCCTTAGCATATTAATCATAGTTGTTTTAAATTCCCAGTCTGATAATTCCAATATCCCTGCCATCCTTGTCTAAATCAGGTTTCGAAGATTGTTCTGTCTCTTTAAACTGTGTCTGCCCTTTTGTATGGCTTGCAGTTTTTTGTTGAAAGCTGCACATGATGTATTCCGCAGAAGGAACTCCAGTAAAGAGAACTTTAGTGATGTGGTGATAACGGTGTGGGGGTTGGGAAGCACTCAATATAGTTCTATGATGAGGGCTCAGTCACTTAGTGAACCTGTGCCCCTGGACTGTGAACTTCACAAGTGCTTCTCAATTTCCCCCCTTTAGATGCAACAGGATGGCTGGAGGGGGTGGAGAAGGTATCTCCCTTCTGGGTAGGTTAGGCTCTGGTGAAATGGTGTCTCCAGAGAGCAGGTCTTGTGAAGAAGAACAGAGGGCTCTGGTGTGTTTCAAAATGGTTCCTTTTCCCTTCCCCTGCCAGGAGCATTGGCGATTTTCCTTAGATATTCACTGTGAGGGGGTAGAGCTCCGGGAGGTAACTTCACAAGCGTGTGGCTGTCCCCCTCTGCCTGGCTTCCCCTAGAGTTTTAGACTCTCAGCTTAGTCCACATGGAGCCTCCAGCAATTCTGCAATTACAGTTTAGGTTTTCCTACCCAGAACTAGTTCCTGCGGAGGTTTCTGCTCACGGGGTTCTGCTCTGGCACGTCGTTATCCTCTGTATTCACCCGTCTGTCTCTCCAAGTTTTGGTTCGCTGGTTTGCCCCGTGACCTCACTTCTCTGACAGATCTGAGGAGAGTGGTTGATGTTTCAGTTTCTTCAGCTTTCTTACTTGTTTTTAGTGTGGACAGATGACTTCCAAGCTCCTTCTGTGCCAGAATGGAAAGCGGTGGTCTTGCCACCATGTAGTGAACACCCAAGGGAAGTACGCACTTTCTCGATCTTATCTCCTGTAATCTTCACATCAGTCCTGTGAAGTAACACCCTTATCTCATTTTGGAGAAGTCGTTCTTGTGGGTCAGCAGGAGTGACTCCCTCAAGGTCACACAGTTAGAAAATAGGATTTGAACTTGGGTCTGTCTGATGACACAGCCTGTGCACGTCCCACCCGCATGCCACCTCCAGCAACGAGGCGGATTCTGGATAGAGCGTCAGGCCCAGAGGCAGACACAGGTCAGGACTAGACACAGGGGCCCAGTGGGACCAGAATGGAGGATGAGACCCAGAAGGTAAGAAAGTTCCCAGGGCTCATTTCTGGCAGGCCAGACACCAGGTCTCCGGAGGTAAGGGCTGAATCCTGATTCTGCCCCTTCCAGCTATGGGATCTTGGGGTGTCACTTTACTTCCCCCAGCCTCAGATACTTAGTAAGTAGCCCAGAGCCTGGAAAATGACAACTGCTCACAAAATGGAAGATGTTACAGTTGTTGTAGGTAGTAGTTAATTGCCAGGTGGGAAGCTGCAGGTGCTAATGCCCTTCCAGCCCTGGCCAGGTGAGGTCAATAGCGGGAGAAGAGGGCAGAGCTGTCAGAGACCACAGCTGGGATGGCTGGGGAAGGTGGAGGCATGGGAAGCTCAGTGAGGAGTCATTTGTGGACTAAGGGGTACCGCAGCTGTCTGCCCGTGGGGCACACTGGTTAGCTCCTCCTCCTGGCCACTGCCCCGGTTGGCACCCACAGTAGGATCAGTCCTTCCCTGGGGTCAGGTGTGCCACCTGGTGTAAGGCAGAAAAAGCCTCCCAGATCCAGCCCAGAGCCACCCTGACACTTCCTGACCAATTCTGACACCAACACAGCTGACAGGAACTTCTGCTTCTAGCTAAGACGAAGTACCAGAGACTAGATTTCCCTTCCTATCTGAAACAACTAAAAAACCCCACATGACAAAGAAGTAGCACTTAAGACGTTGCACATCAGGCAATGACAAACAACGATCACTGAGAGACGGGAAGAAACACGAGGTGAGTCCCATGACTGACTCAACTTACTACCTGGAGAAAGTTCCCAGCCATGGCTCAGGGGTTGGGGAATTCAGGCAGAGCCTGGCAGTCTCCCTGAATGAGGTAGACATAGCTGGGAGTCTGGAGGAGGTCAAAGGGCCAAAGTTTGTAGGGAAGAGAGCTGCAGAGAGCGAGCCCTGGAGATGTGCAGAGGGTCTCCCTCCACTATTGAGTTGAGTATTAATCAACTAGAAATTACCTGAGGCTGGGGAAAGACCCGCCCCAGAGAATAAGAGGGAATAGTGCTCAGAGCTCACACAGGCTGGGAGGTAGAGCCTGTTCCTGAGAACCTGATAGCCAGAATGGAGTCTCAGTTCAAGAGGCATCTGTTAGAGCACTAAGACGGGTTTTGACTAAGTACAGGGGAAAAACGAACACAGCTCTGGTCCCACCTGACAAAAGACTGTAATGGTTTCCAAGTCACTTA
>NW_025793803.1:0-1158 GCF_021613505.1 Equus quagga | reverse complement strand
ATCACTTCTTTGTGCTGAGGCCACGCCTCCCACAAGCTCTTCCCAGCACATTACTGAGCTCAGGGATAGCTTGGCTGCCCTCTCCCTGAAAGATGTGAGCTGCAGGATTCCTCTATCGGTTGACTTTGGTTCAAGGTTGTCCCCCCTTACCAAACTTTCCTTTCCTCAAGTCAGACCTCCATCACAGTCTGACAGCCCTGCCAGCTTCTCTAACTTCCACCACAATTTCTCGCTGAAATATTTCCCCGCCAAAATGCTTGTCATCTCTTGGAGGATCCAGATTAACGTTGTAAGCAAAACAAGAAAATACTCAGTTTCCAAAAAATTTTTGCATCTATAATAACATCTATTCCTTATAAATATCCAATACATTACACAAAAGGGAAATTGTAACCCCCACAGTTTGGATGAGGAAACGAGTTAAGTGATTTAGCCAAGGTCAATTACCTTATTTTTTTTTCAGTAGCTTCTCCATTTCCTAGTCTTCCATGATCAGTGTTCAGAAAAGAACTTCGAGTCTGCTTTCCCTTTTGATTATTACTTCCCTACTATGGACAACAATAACACTTATAGTTTACTAAGCAGGCACTGTGTAAGCACTTTGCATATATTCAATTTTCCATTTAATCCTCACAACAACTCAGGGAGGTAGATACATCCCCCTTTATATATATGTGAGGAAATAGCTTGCAGGAATCAAGTGACCTGCTCAGGTCACTCACCTACTAAGCAGAAGGCCTAGGACCAGCCCCTGACTCTAAATCTAGTGCCATTAGCACTTATCATAACACGTCATATCTGTCAGCATTTTACTAAGCACATGTACATTCATTAGGAAGTGGGATGGGTACCCACCAGCAACTCCCCCTACAGAGGTCTGGAGATAACAAGAGCCAGGGAAACGAGCAGGTGGTGATAGGAGGTGACAAGGTACAGGCAAAGGTGAAGACCTTCTCCCAACTGCTCTATCTCAGGTTGCAGAAGAGTTGCTCATGGCCACCTGTACTCCAAGAGGTCTTATTTCAAAGAAAGTATGGGGGAGTAAGCTTTTATTTAAGAGGTTGCAGCAATTATTTTCACAAATAATTCTCATAAAAATGTTATAAGGTGGGACCCAGCTCCCTCCCACCTGCCAGCCATGGAATGGGGAAGAAAGTA
>NW_025793802.1:6647-14462 GCF_021613505.1 Equus quagga | reverse complement strand
CCTGCACGAAACGCCTGAACCACTTGCTGAGCACGACAGAACCACCTCTCGAACTTGCCTGAAACACGTTCCGGACATGCCAGAACCACCTCCCGGACAGACCAGAACCACCTGCCGGACACATCAAAATCGCCTGCCGGCTATGCCAGAACCACGTGGCAGACAGTGTGGAAAGACATGCCAGGCATGCCAGAACCACCTCTCAGACGTGCCAAAACCACATTCCGGACACGCTGGAACCAGCTGCCGAGCATGCCGGAACCACCGGCTCGACTCGCCAGAACCACCTGCTGGACATGCCAAAATCACCTGCCGGCTACAGCAGATGCACTTGGCGGACTCTCCGGAATCACCTGCTGGGCATGCTGGAACCACGTCTCAGACGTGCCAGAACCACATGCTGGACATGCCAGAACCACCTCCTGGACAGACCGGAGCCACCTGCAGGACACGCCTGACCACCTGCCAAGCACGCTGGAACCAGCGGCTCAACTCTCTGGAACCACCTGCTGGTCCCGCCAAAATCACCAGCAGGCTACGCAAGAACCACTTGGCGGACACTCAAGAATCACCTGCCGGGCATGCCGGAACCACCTCTCAGACGTGCCAGGACCACATGCCGGATACGCCGGAACCACCTCCCGGACTGATCAGAACCACCTGTTTGACACGCCTGAACCACCTGCCAAGCATTCCAGAACCACCTGTTGCACTCGCTGGAACCACATGCCGGATATACCAAAATCACCTGCCAGCTATGCCAGAAACACTTGGCCGACACTCCGGATCACCTTCTGGGCATGCTGGAACCATGTCTCACAAGTGCCAGAACCACATGCTGGACATGCCAGAACCACCTCCTGGACAAACTGGAACCACCTGTCAGACACGCCTGAACCAGCGGCTGGCTATGCCAGAACCACTTGGCAGACACTCCAGAATCACCTGCCGAGCATCCCAGAACCACCTCTCAGACGTGCCAGAACCATGTGCCGTACACGCCGGAACCACCTGCTGAGCACGCTGGACTCATCTTCTCGCCTCGCCATAACCACCTGCCGAACATGCCAAAATCACCTGCCGAGCACGCCGGAACCACTTGTCGGACACTCCGGAATCACCTACCGGGCATGCCGGAAACACCTCTCAGACGTGCTGGAACCATGTGCCGGACACGCCGGAACCACCTGGCGAACACGCTGGAACCACCTGCTCGACTTGCCAGAAAAAACTGCGTGACACGCCAAAATCACCTGCCGGCTATGCCAGAACCACTTGGAGGATTCTCCAAGATCACCTGCCGGGCATGCCTGAACCACCTCTCAGACATGCCAGAACCACATGCCAATGACACCGGAAGCACCTGCCAAGCACGCCAGAACCACCTGCTCGACTTGCTGGAACCACGTTCTGGACATGCCAAAATCACCTGCTGGCTACACCAGACCAACTTGCCGGACACTCCGGAATCACCTGCCTTGCATACCGGAACCACCTCTCAGATGTGCCACAACTACGTGCCGGACACACCAGAAGGACATACCGTACAGGCAGGAACCACCAACCGGACACGCCGGAACCACCTGCCGAGGATGCCGAAGCCACCTGCTCGACTCACCGGAACCTCCTGCCGGATATGCCAAAATCACCTGCCGGCTTTACCAGAACCACTTGCCGGACACTGTGGAATCACCAGCCGGGCATGCTGGAACCACCTCTCAGACGTGCCAGAGGCATGTGCCGGAGACACCGGAAGCACCTGCCGAGCATGCCGGAACCACCTCCCGGACAGACAGGAACCACCTGCTGGACACACCGGAACCACCTCCCGGACAGACCGGAATAACCTGCCTGACACGCCTGAACCACAAGCCCAGCATGCCGGAACCACCTGCTCTACTCACCGGAACCACGTGCTGGACACGCCAAAATCACATGCCGGGTACGCCAGAACCACATGGGGGACAGTCCGGGATCACCTGCCGGGCATGCTGGAGCCACCTCTCAGAAGTGCCAGAATCATGTGCGGAACACAGCAAAAGCACCTACTGGACAGACCGGAACTACCTGCCCAAAACGCCTGAACAACCTGCTGAGCATTCCTGAACCACCTGATCCACTCCCCAGAACCACTTGCCAGACACGCCAAAATCACCTGTCGGCTACGCCAGAACCACTTGGCGGACACTCCGGAATCACCTGCCAGGCATGCCAGAACCACGTCTCAGATGTACCCGAACCATGTGCCGGACACACCAGAACCACATTCCGGACAGACTGGAACCACCTGCCGGACACGCCTGAACGACCTGCCGAGCACGCCAGAACCACCTGCTCGACTCGCCAGACCCACCTGCCGGACACGGCAAAATCACCTGCCGGCTATGCCAGAACCACTTGGGGGACAATCTGGAATCACCTGCCGGGCATGACAGAACCACCTCTCAGACGTGCCAGAACCATGTGCGGGACACGCCGAAAGCACCTACAGGACAGACCAGAACCACCTGCCCGAAACGCATGAGCAACCTGCCGACCATGCCTGAACCACCTGATCCACTCCCCAGAACCACCTGCCGGACACGCCAACATCACCTGCCAGCTACACCAGAAACACTTGCCGAACACTCTGGAATCACCTGCTGGGCATGCCAGAACCACCTCTCAGACGTGCCAGAACCACGTGCTGGAGACGCCAGAAGCACCTGCCGAGCTCGCCGAAACCACCTGCTCGACTCGCCGGAACCACCTGCCGGACATGGTAAAATCACCAGCTGGCTACACCAGAACCACTTGCCGGACACTCCGGAATCACCTTTCCGGCATGCCAACACAACCTCTCATACGTGCCAGAAGCACATGCCGGACACACCGGAACAGCATCCTGGACAGACTGGAACCACCTGCCAGACTCGACGGAACCACCTGCTTGACTCGCCGGACCCACCTGATGGACACGCCAAAATCACCAGCGGGCTATTCCAGAACCACTTGGCAGACAAGCCAGAATCACGTGCCGGGCATGCCAGCACAACCTCTCAGAGGTGCCAGAATCACGTGCCAGAGATGCCGAAAACACCTCCCAGACTGACCAGAACCACCTGCCGGACACGCTGGAACCACCTGCTCGACTCGCTGGACCCACCTGCCGGACACGCCAAAATCACCTGTTGGCTACACCAGAACCACTTGTCGGACACTGTGGAATCACCCGCCGGGCATGCCGGAACCACCTCTCAGACGTGTCAGAACCATGTGAGGGACACGCCGAAAGCACCTACAGGACAGACCGGAACCACCTGCCCGAAACGCCTGAACAACCTGCCGAGCATGCCTGAACAAACTGAGCTACTCCCCAGAACCACCTGCCGGACACGCCAAAATCACTTGCCGACTATGCTGGAACCACTTGGTGGACACTCCGGAATCACCTGTCCTGCCTGTCGGAACCACCTCTCAGACGTGCCAGAACCACGTGCCGGACATGCCGGAACCACATCCCAGACAGACCGGAACCACCTGGCAGACCCGCCTGAAGCACCTGCCGAGCACACCGGAACCACCTTCTCGACTCGCTGGAACCACGTTCTGGACATGCCAAAATCACCTGTTGGCTACACCAGACCAACTTGCCGGACACCGTGGAATCACCTGCCGGGCATGCCAGAACCACCTCTCAGACGTACCCGAACCATGTGCCGGACACGCCAGAACCACGTTCTGGACAGACAGGAACCACCTGCCGGACACGCCTGAACGACCTGCTGAGCACGCCAGAGCCACCTGCTTGACTCGCAGGACCCACCTGCCGGACACGCCAAAATCACCTGCCGGCTACACCAGAACCACTTGTCGGACACTGTGGGATCACCTGCTGGGCATGCCTGAACCACCTCTCAGACGTGCTAGAAGCACGTGCCAGAGATGCCGGAAGCACCTTCCCAGCACACCGGAACCACCTCCCAGACAGACTGGAACCACCTGCCAGACACGCCAGAACCACCTCCTGTGCAGACTGAAACCACCTGCCAGAGACACTGGAAGCACCTGCCGAGCTCACTGGAACCACCTGCTCGACTCGCCGTAACCACCTGCAGGACACGCCAAAATCTTCTGCTGGCTACGCCAGAACCACTTGCCAGACACTCCAGAATCACCTGTTGGGCATGCCGGAACCACCTCTCAAACATGCCAGAACCACATGCCGAAGATGCCGGAAGCACCTGCTAAGCTCGCTGGAACCACCTGCTCAACTTGCAGGACCCACCTGCCAGACACACCAAAATCACCTGCTGGCTATGCCAAAACTGCTTGGCGGACACTCCGGAATCACCTGCAGGGCATGCCTGCACCACCTTTCAGACGTGCCAGAACCACGTGACAGTGATGCAGGAAGCACCTGCCGAGCACGCCGGAACCACCTGCTCGATCTGCCGGAACCACCTGCTCGACTCACCAGAACCACCTCCCGGACATGCCAAAATCACCTGCCGGCTATGCTAGAACCACGTGTTGGACACTCCGGAGTCACCTGCCTGGCAAGCCGGAACCACATCTCAGACATACCAGAACCATGTGCCGGACACACTGGAACCATGTCCTGGACAGACTGGAACCACCTGCCGAACACGCCTGAACCACCTGCCGAGCACACCGGAACCACCTACTCAACTCGCAGGACCCACCTACTGGACACGCCAAAATCACCTGCCGGCTATGCTAGAACCACGTGTTGGGCAGTCCGGAGTCACCTGCTGGGCAAGCCGGAACCACCTCTCAGATGTACCAGAACCATGTGCCAGACACGCTGGAACCACGTCCTGGACAGACTAGAACCACCTGCCAGACATGCCTGAACCACCTGCCGGGCATGCCGGAACCACCTATCAGACATGCCAGAACCATGTGCCGGAGACGCCGGAAGCACCTGCCGAGCTTGCCGGAACCACCTGCTTGACTCGCCGGAACCACCTGCCGGACACGCCAAAATCACCTGCCGGGTATTCCAGAACCACTGGGCGGACACTCCGGAGTCACCTGCCAGGCATGCCGGAACCACCTCTCAGACGTGCCAGAACCATATGCTGGACACGCTGGAAGAACAAACAGGACAGTCAAGAACCACCAACTGGACACACTGGAACCACCTGCCGAGCATGCCGGAGCCACCTGCTCGAATCGCCGGAACCACCTGCTGGACACGCCAAAATCACCTGCTGGCTACACCAGAACCACAAGCTGGACACTGTGGAATCACCCTCCAGGCATGCCGGAACCAGCTCTCAGATGTGCCAGAAGCACGTGCCGGAGATGCTGGAAGCACCTGCCGAGCATGCCGGAACCACCTCCCGGATAGACAGGAACCACCTGCTGGACACGCCGGAACCACCTCCCAGACAGACCGGAACAACCTGCCTGACACGCCTGAACCACCAGCCCAACACGCCAGAACCACCTGCTTGACTCACTGGAACCACCTGCTGGACACGCCAAAATCACCTGCTGCTATGCCAGAACCACATGGGGGACAGTCCAGGATCAGCTGCCGGGCATGCCGGAACCACCTCTCAGACGTGCCAGAACCATGTGCGGGACACGCCGAAAGCACCTACAGGACAGACCGGAACCACCTGCCGGACCCGCCTGAACGACCTGCCGAGCACGCCGGAACCACCTGCTCGACTCGCCGGAACCACCTGCCAGACAAGCCGCAATCACCAGTCGGCTACGCCAGAACCACTTGTCGGACACTCCGGAATCACCTGCCGGGCATGCCAGAACCACCTCTCAGACGTTCCAGAAGCACGTGCCGGCGACGCCAGAAGCACCTGCTGAGCATGCCGGAACCACCTCCCGGACAGACAGGAACCACCTGCCGGACACGCCGGAACCACCTCCGGGACAGACCAGAACAACCTGCCGGACACACCTGAACCACCAGCCCAGCACCCCGGAACCACCTGCTCGACTCACCAGAACCACCTGCTGGACACGCCAAAATCACCTGCCTGCTACGCCAGAACCACATGGGGGATAGTCCGGGATCACCTGCCGGGCATACCAGAACCACCTCTCAGACGTGCCAGAACCATGTGAGGGACACGCTGAAAGCACCTACAGGACAGACTGGAACCACCTGCCCGAAACGCCTGAACAACCTGCCGAGCATGCCTGAACCACCTGATCCACTCCCCAGAACCACCTGCCGGACATGCCAAAATCACCTGCTAGCTATGCCAGAAACACTTGGCGGACACTCCAGAATCACCTCCCAGGCATGCCGGAACCACCTCTCAGAGGTACCCGAACCATGTGCCAGACACACCAGAAACACGTTCCGGACAGACATTAACCACCTGCCGGACATGCCTGAAACACCTGCCGAGCACGCCGGAACCAGCTGCTCGACTCGCAGGACCCAACTGCTGGAGACGCCAAAATCACCTGCCGGTAACGCCAGAACAACTTGCCGGACACTCCCGAATCACCTGCCGGGCATGCCGGAACTACCTCTCAGATGTGCAAGAAATATGTGCCGGAGATTCCAGAAGCGCCTGCCGAGCTCACTGAAACCACCTGCTCGACTTGCCAGAACCACCTGCCGGTCATGGCAAAATCACCTGCGGGCTACGCCAGAACCACTTGGCAGACAAGCCGGAATCACGTGCCAGGCATGCTGGCACAACCTCTCAGATATGCCAGAACCACGCACTGGAGATGCCGGAAGCACCTTCCCAGCATGCCGGAACCACCTCCCGGACAGACTGGAACCGCCTGCCGGAGACGCTGGAAGCACCTGCTGAGCTCGCTGGAACCACCTGCTCGACTCTCCAGAACCACCTGCCGGACACGCCAAATTCTTCTGCTGGCTACGCCAGAACCACTTGCTAGACACTCCGGAATCACCTGTCAGGCATGCCGGAACCACCTGCTCGAGCTGCTGGAATCAACTGCCGAACATGCCAAAATCACCTGCCGGCTACGCCAGAACCACTTGGCGGACACTCCAGAATCACCTTCCAGACACGCCTAAATCACCCGGCGAGCACACAGGAAACACCTGCTCGACTCACTGGCACCACCTGCCAGACACGCCAAAATCACCTGCCGAGTACGCCAGAACCACTTGGCAGACACTCCTGCATCATCTGTCGGGCAAGCCGGAACGACATCTCAGACGTGCCAGAACAATGTGCCGGACACACCAAAATCACCTGCTGGCTATGCCAGAACCACTTGGCGGACTCTACGGGATCACCTGCCCCTCATGCCGGAACCACCTCTCAGACGTGCCAGAACGACCTGCCGGACATGTTGCAACCACGTCCTGGACAGACTGGAACCACATCTTGGACACGCCTGACCCACCTGCTGAGCACGACAGAACTACCTGCTCGACTCGCAGGACCCACCTGCCAGACAAGCCAAAATCACCCTGTGGCTACGCTAGAACCACATGCCGTACACTCTGGAATCACTTGGTGGGCATGCCGGAACCACCTCTCAGACGTGACAGAACCACATGCCGGGAACGCCGGATGCACCTGCCGATCTCGCCGAAACCACCTGCTCAACTCACCAGAACCACCTCCCGGACATACCGGAATGATCTGCCGGACACGCCTGAATACCGTGCTGAGCAGACCGTAACCACCTGTTCGACTCACTGGAACCAACTGCCGAACACACCAAAATCACCTGCCTGTTACGCCGGAACCACTTGGCAGACACTCCGGAATCACCTTCCGGACACGCCTAAACCACCTGACGAGTAAGCCAGAACCACTTGGCGGACACTCTGGAATCACCTGATGG
>NW_025793802.1:0-6637 GCF_021613505.1 Equus quagga | reverse complement strand
GTAAGCCAGAACCACTTGGCGGACACTCTGGAATCACCTGATGGGCATGCCTAAACCACCTGGTGAGCACGCAGGAAACACCTGCTCAACTCGCCGGAACCACCTGCTGGACATGCCAAAATCACCTGCCAAGTAAGCCAGAACCACTTGGCGGACACTCCGGAATCACCTGACGGGCATGACGGAACCACCTCTCAGACGTGCCAGAACCACGTTCCGGACACGCCTGAACCACCTGCCAAGCACACCGGAACCACCTGCTCGACTCGCCAGAACCACCAGCCTGACATGCCAAAATCACCTGCCGGTTACGCCAGAAACACTTGGTGGACACTCCGGAATCACCTTCTGGACACACCTAAACCACCTGTGGAGAAGGCAGGAAATACCTGCTCAACTCACTGGAACCACCCGCCGGAGATGCCAAAATCACCTGCCAGCTATGACAGAACCACTTGGCGGACACTCCGGAATCACCTGCTGGGCATGCCAGAACCACGTCTCAGAAGTGCCAGAACCATGTGCTGGACACGCTGGAACCGCCTCCCGGACAGGCCAGAACCACCTGACGGACACGCCTGAACCACCAGCCAAGCACGCCGGAACAACCTGCTCGACTCGCAGGAACCAACTACCGAACATGCAAAAATCACCTGCCTGTTATGCCGGAACCACTTTGCGGACACTCCAGAATCACTTTCCGGACACGCCTAAACCACCTGGCGATTACACAGGAAACACCTGCTCAACTCGCTGGAACCACCTGCCGGAGATGCCAAAATCAGCTGCCGGCCATGACAGAACCACTTGGCGGACACTCCAGAATCACCTGCTGGTCATGGCGGAACCACGTCTCAGAAGTGCCAGAACCACATGCCGGACACGCTGCAAGCACCTCCCGGACAGACCGAACCACCTGCCAGACATGCCTGAACCACCTGCCGAGCACGCAGGAAACACCTGCTCGAATCACTGGAACCACCTGCTGGACACACCAAAATGACCTGCCGACTACGCCAGAACCACTTGGTGGACACTCCAGCATCATCTGCTGGGCAGGCAGGAACCACCTATCAGACGTGCCAGAACGACGTGCCGGACATGCCAAAATCACCTGCCGGCTACGCCAGAACCACTTGGTGGACACTCCAGAATCACCTGCCGGGCATGCCGGAACCACTCTCAGACGTGCCAGAACCACGTGCAGGACACACTGGAACCACCTCCCAGATAGACCGGAACCACCTGCAGAGCACGCTGGAAGCACCTGCTTGACTCGCCGGAACCACCTGCCGGACATGCCAAAATCACCTGCCGGTTATGCCAGAACCACTTTGCAGAAACTCCAGAATCACCTGCCGGGCATGCCGGAACCATCTCTCAGACGTGACACAGCCACGTGCTGGACATGACGGTAACGCCTCCTGGACAGACCAGAACCACCTGCCGGACACGCCTGAACCAACTGCCAAGCACGCCGGAACCACCTGCTCAACTCGCTGGAACGACCTCCCGGTCACACCACAATCAACAGTTGGCTATGCCAGAAGCACTTGGCAGACAGTTCGGAATCACCAGCCGGGCATGCCGGAACCACCTCTCAGACATGCCAGAACCACATGCTGGGAACGCCGGAAGCACCTGCCGAGCTCACCGAAACCACCTGCTCGACTCACCGGAACCACCTCCCAGACATACCCGAATGATCTGCCGGACGCGCCTGAATACCCTACCAAGCACACCGTAACCACCTGCTTGACTTGCTGGAACCACCTGCCGGACACGCCAAAATCACCTGCCGAGTAAGCCAGAACCACTTGGCAGACACTCCGGAATCACCTGACGGGCATGACGGAACCACCTCTCAGACGTGCCAGAACCACGTGCCAGACACGCCGGAACCACCTACCGTAGAGAACGGAACCACCTGCCAGACATGCCGGAACCAACCGGCTGAGCACGCCAAAGCCACCTGCTTGACTTGCAGGAACCACATGCCAGATACTCCAAAATCACCTGCCGGCTAGGCCAGAAGCACTTGGCGGACACTCCTGAATCACCTGCCGGGAATACTGGAACCGCCTCTCAGACGTGCCAGAAACATGTGCCACACATGCCGAAACCACCTCCCTTACAGACTGGAACCACATGCTGGACACGCCTGAACCACCTGCCAGCCTGGCCAGAACCACTTTGCAGACACTCCAGAATCACCTGCCGGCCATGCCGTAACCACCTCTCAGACGTGGCAGTACCACGTGCCAGACACATGAGAACCACCTCCCGGACTGACCGGAACCACCTGCTGGACACACCGAAATCACCTGCCGGCTACGCCAGAACCACTTAGCCGACACTCTGGAATCACATTCCGCGCATGCTGAAACCACGTCTCAGACGTGCCAGAACCACATGCCAGACCTGCCAGAACCACCTGCCGAGCACGTTAGAAACACCTGCTCGACTCGCCAGAAACACCTGCCGGACACATGAAAATCACCTGCCGGCTACGCCAGAAACACGTGGTGGACATTCAGGAATCACCTGCCGGGCATGCCGGAACCACCTCTCTGATGTGCAAGAAACACATGCTGCAGACGCTGGAAACGCCTCCTGGACTGACCGGAACCACATGTCGGACATGCCTGAATCACCTGCCGAGCACGCCGGAACCACCTGCTCGTCTCGCCGGAACCACATGCCGGATAATCCAAAATCACCTGCCGGCTATGCCAGAACCACTTGGCCGACACTCGGAATCACCTTCCAGGCATGCTGGAACCACGACTCAGACGTGCCAGAACCACATGCCGGACATGCCAGAACCACCTCCTGAACGCACCAGAACCACCTGCCAGACACGCCTGAACCACCAGCCGGACACGCCTGAACCACCTGCCAGCCAGGACAGAGCCACTTGGCGGACACTCCGGAATCAACTGCCGGGCATGCTGGAACCACCTCTCAGACGTGCCTGAAACATGTGCTGGACACGCTGCAACCACCTGCCGGCTATGCCAGAACCACTTGGTGGACACTCCAGAATCACCTGCTGGGCATGCCAGAAACACCTCTCAGACATGCCAGAAACACGTGCCGCACACGCCGGAAACACCACCCGGACTGACCGGAACCACGTGTCAGACATGCCTGACTCACCTGCCGAGCACGCAGGAACCACCTGGTCCACTCACCGGAACCACTTGACAGATAATCCAAAATCACACGCCGGATATGGCAGAACCACTTCCCCGACACTCCAGAATCAACTTCCAGGCATGCTGGAACCACGTCTCAGAGGTGCCAGAACCACATGCCAGACATGCCAGAACGACCTCCTGAACAGACCAGAACCACCTGCCGGACACGCCTGAACCACCTGCTGAGCACACCAGAACCACCTGCCGGATATGCCAGAACCACTTGGCGGACACTCGGGAATCACCTGCCGGGCATGCTGGAACCACCTCTCAGACGTGCCTGAAACAAGTGCCGGACATGCCAGAACCACCTGCCGGACACGCCTGAACCACCTGCCGAGCACGCCAGACCCACCCGGTCAACTCGCAGAAACCACATGCTGGATACTCCAAAATCACCTGCCGGCTTTGCCAGAACCACTTAGCCAACTCTCTGGAATCACCTTCTGGGCATGCTGGAATCACGTCTCAGACGTGCCAGAACCACATGCCAGACATGCCAGAACCACCTCCAGTACAGACCGGAACCACCTGCCGGACACCCCTGAACCACCTGCTGAGCACTCTGGAACCACCTGCTAGACTTGCCGGAACCACCTGCCGGACACGCCAAAATCACCTACCGTCTATGCCACAACCACTTGGCAGACACTCGGGAATCACCTGCCGGACACGCAGGAAACACCTCTCAGACGTGCCAGAAACACATGGTGCACACGCCGGCCACGTCCCAGACTGACCGGAACAACCTGTCAGACACTCCTGAACCAGCTGCCGAGCACGCCAGAACCACCTGCTCAACTCGCCAGAACCACATGCCAGATACTCCAAAATCACCTGCCGGCTATGCCAGAACCACTTGGCGGACACTTTGGCATCACCTGCCGGGCATTCCGGAACCACCTCTCAGGCGTGCCAGAAACACGTGCTGCACACGCCGGAACCACCTCACGGACTGAACGGAACCTGTCGGACACAACTGAACCAGCTGCTGAGCACGCCAGAACCACCTGCTCCACTTGCCGGAACCACATGCTGGATAATCCAAAATCACCTGCCGGCTATGCCAGAACCACTTGGCTGACACTCCGGAATCACCTTCCGGGCATGCTGGAACCACGTCTCAGACGTGAAAGAACCACATGCCGGACATGCCAGAACCACCTCCTGAACAGACCCGAACCACCTGCCGGACACGCCTGAACCACCTGTCGGCTATGCCAGAACCACTTGGCGGACACTCCAGAATCACCTGCCGGGCATGCCGGAACCACCTCTCGGACGCGCCTGAAACATGTGCCAGACACGCAGGAACCACCTCCTGGACTGACCGGAACCAGCTGCCGGACACACCTGAAACACCTGCCGAGCACTCCGGAACCACCTGATAGACTCGCTGGAACTACCTGCTGGACATCTCAAAATCACCTGCTGGCTACGCCACAACCACTTGGCGGACACACTGGAATCACCTGCCGGGCATGCTGGAACCACGTCTCAGACGTGCCAGAACACGTGCTGCACACGCTGGAACCACCTCACGGACTGACTGGAGCAACCTGTCGGAGACGCCTGAACCAGCTGCCGAGCACGCTGGAACCACCTGCTCAACTCGCCAGAACCACATGCTGGATAATCCAAAATCACCTGCCGGCTATGCCAGAACCACTTGGCTGACACTCCGGAATCACCTTCCGGGCATCACGGAACCACCTCTCAGACTTGTGAGAACCACATGCCGGACACGTCAGAACCACTTCCCGGATTGACCGGAACCACATGACGGACATGCCTGGACCAGCTGCTGGCCAGGCCAGAACCACTTGGTGGACACTCCGGAATCACCTGCCGGGCATGCCGGAACCACCTCTCAGACGTGCCTGAAACACGTGCCGGACACACCGGAACCACCTCCCGGTCTGATCAGAACCACCTGCCGGACATGCCTGAACCACCAGCCGAGCACTCCGGAACCACCTGCTCGACTCTCTGGAATCACCTGCCGGACACGTCAAAATAACCTGCTGGCTGTGCCAGAACCACATGGCGGACACTCCGGAATCACCTGCTGGACATGCCGGAACCACCTCTCAGACGTGCCAGAAACACATGCCGCACATACTGGAAACACCTCCCGGACTGACCGGAACAACGTGTTGGACATGCCTGACTCACCTGCTGAGCACGCCAGAACCACCAGCTCCACTCACCGGAACCACATTCAGGATAATCCAAAATCACCTACTGGCTATGCCAGAACCACTTGGCGGACACTCCGGAATCACCTGCCAAGCATCCCGGAACTACCTCTCAGACGTGCAAGAACCACATGCTGGACACACCGCAACCACCTCCCGTACATACTGGAAACACCTGCTGGACATGCCTGAACCACCTGCCAGCCAGGCCAGAACCACTTGGCGGACACTCCAGAATCACCTGCTGGGCATGCTGGAACCACCTCTCAGACGTGCTTGAAACTCGTGCCGGGCACGCCGGAATCACCTGCTGAGCACACCGGCCCACCTGCTCGCCTCGCCACAAACCCCTGCTGCACACGCCAAAATCACCTGCCGGCTATGCCAGAACAACTTAGCCGACACTCCAGAATCACCTTCAGGGCATGCTGGAACCACGTCTCAGACGTGCCAGAACTACATGCCAGACATGCCAGAACCACCTGCCAGAGACGCCTGAACCACCTGCTGAGCACACGGGAACCACCTGCTCGACTCACCAGAAACACCTGCTGGACACGCGAAAATCACCTGCCAGTAAGCCAGAACCACGTAGCGGACACTCAGGAATCACCTGCCAGGCATGCCAGAACCACCTCTCAGATGTCCCAGAAACATGTGCCGCACACGCCTGAACCACCTCCCGGACAGAGCAGAACCACTGGCCGGACACACCTGAACCACCTGCTGGCTATGCCAGAAACTCGTGGCGGACACTCCGGAATCATGTGCCAGGCATGCCAGAACACCTCTCAGACATGCCAGAAACACGTGCCGGACACGCTAAAATCAACTGGCGAGCATGCCGTAACCATCTGCTCGACTCGCTGGTAACACCTGCCGGACACGACAAAATAACCTGCGGCTATGGCAGAACGACTTGGCGGACACTCCGGAATCACTTGCTGGGCATGCCGGAACCACCTGTCAGACGTGCCAGAAAAACGTGCAGGACACACTGTAACCACCTCCCGGACAGACCGGAACCACCTGCCGGATACGCCTGAACCACCTGCCGAGCACGAAGGAAGCACCTGCTCGACTTGCTGGAACCACCTTCTGGACATGCCAAAATCACCTGCCGGTTATGACAGAACCAGAACCACTTGGCGCACATCCCGGAACCACCTCCCGGACAGACCGGAACCAGCTGCCGGACACGCCTGAACCACCTGCCGAGCACGCCGGAACCACCTGGTC
>NW_025793801.1:0-7915 GCF_021613505.1 Equus quagga | reverse complement strand
CCTGTATGCTGTACTGGTCAGCGCCCTCGTGCTGATGGCCATGGTAAGTAGGGGAGCAGGATGGGACAGACAGGTTGGAGATGACACAGCACCTCAGAGCCAGGAGTATACAGACACTGTCAGGACCAGAGTGTGGCAGAGAAGAAGAGGAGGGTTCATTCACATGCCCCAGAAGATACCTTGTCCCTCGGGGACTGAAGAGGAAGAGCCATGCTGGGAAGGAGAAGATAGGGTTCCCTGCAAACCCAGGAGGTTGTGAGGAGCCCTATTCATCTTTTCAGTGGGCCATCCTGCTGCTTCTCAATCCCTACCACTCCTGTCTCCTGGTAACCCTCAAAACCTTCTCTTCTTCAGGTCAAGAGAAAGGATCCCTGAAGCCAGCTCAAAGGTGGAGCTAGAAGCTTCCAGACCATTATCACCCCACCATGGAGTTTCCTTTTTCTTTTCCTAGCCAGGGCTTCTGAAGAGCTGTTCTCATCTCTCTACTCATCCTGATATCTACTCCCTCAAGTGCTTGCACACCTCGACACTCATGACCGAAATCTCTCTGACCCAAGGGGGACCCTAGTGTGCCTGTGTTGACTGAACCAATAAAAATGGCCTGTTCTGGCTTGACTCTGCCTTATGAATGTCTAGATATCTCTTCTTCCCATGTCTGAACTGCCCATGTGACTCTAGTCAGGATAGAAACAAGAGGTATTCAAGGAAGGTGTAGTCCCTTCAGGTGCGAGGGGCAAGGGACCCAGCCTGTGGCTGGCACTGCTCCTCCTTGTCAGAGGAACTCAAGTAAATGTGAAAGTTGGTAATGGGATGTGAACAGGCTTACTCTGGAACAGCCTAGAAATACGGGGATGTTGACCATAAGAACTTTCTGTCCTACCTGGATAAAGGTGCTCTGAGGAAGAGCTGACCTACATAGGTGTGTCCATCTGCCAACTGGCCATATGCCCCTGGCTAACAAAGCTTGGCTTTATCTCTATCGCCCACATTCCTTTCAGCTGTCTCACTGAGTACACTCTAATCTTCATTTATCGCCGTGGAGGCTTCCTAGCTGAGAAGAGAAGGTACTGACTTGGCTATTGGTTCTCAGTAGCAGATGTATCCTCCAGTTGAAGTTAAAAATCCATTTATAAATTTCTCTCTAGTGAATTAAATGAATGTGAACATGTCCCCTGATCACTCCTGGAAGGATAGAAAATAAAATTTCCCTAAAATGAAGAATCAGCCCTATCCTATTTCTAGAAATCCTGCAACAGCCTTTTGTTGTCTCACTGTCACCATTGTGATGTAGTCCAAAGTCCTTATGATGGCATATAGGACCCATGATTGTCCTCCACCTCTTATTCCACATGCACCTCGCTTCTCTCATCCCTGAACCCCCTGAGCCACTTGCTTTCAGGCAATTTTGCACTCCTCTACCAGAATGACATGGTACTCTAACTTCTACTTATCCTTAAAAATGTAATGCTGTTTTACTCCTGCAAGAAGCCTTCTCTGGAGCTTCCTTGCCCCTTACTCCCCTGAGGTTGGATTAAATGCACCCTATATTCTGTTATCACAGCGTCCTGTGCACCTCCCTCATGACACTTACCACACTGGATGGAAACTACCTCTTTACTTATCTGACACCCCCACTTGACTGCCAGCTCCTTGGTCACAGGGATGTGTTTTATTATAGCATCTCTGAGTTATGGTATAGTACCTTGGTTCAGTGTAGAAAGCCAATAAATTATCTTTGACTAAATAGATGAATAAACGAGTGAACCCAAAGTGACCCAATTCAGGAGCAGATAAGTCCTGCCTTAAACATCCGTCTCCCCTTTCACTTAAGACCGCACACACAGCCTTCCCCTTCTGTTGTAACATATATGTGCGTGTCTATATGCCTATACATAAATTCACATACATGAATGTGTGTACTCATTAAGCACACATTATTGCAATGTTTTGCTATTAACCTTCAAGAATAGAAAGATATCCAAATTATAGTGCGCAAGAAGCTTACCTGTTCACAAGGGGGATAATTCATGAATAGAAGCAGAGGAAATACAAGATGATGTTTTGAAATAGCAGAGACTAGCCCTCAGTGCCTGACTGGGATTAGCAGGAAAAACTAATGAGAGGTGAGAAGGTGGCAGTGTCTTCAAAGGAAGAACTGGTCTCAATTATCCAAATGGGAGAGTGATCATGACAGTCAGAGGCATGACTGAAACAACAGGGTCAGGTACTTCTGGGTATTTTCATTTAGCGGAGTGCAAGGGTCAGTGATAGGAGTAATAAAATACAAAGCTGAAAGGCAGGTTGGTGCATGCCACTGAGGATAGACTCGGATCCTTGCAACCAGCAGAGGCCTGGCACATAGCAGATGTTCATTAAACATTTGTGGGATAAATGAAGGATAGGAAGCTTAGACTTGGTTCTGGGAAAGTATAGAGGTTTGCAGGCTGTCTGTCCTCGTGCTATAAGTTGCCATCACCTGCTCTATGGATCCCACCCCTCGCTCCTCCCACCCCACCTCACTATAAATGCCAGTCTGTGCAGGTGGGCACAGAGTCCCAGAGGGGAGTCCTGATGACATAGAAGATCTCCTCAGAGTGGTTTACGTTCCAGGGCAGGGCCTCTCTGTGCCTCCCCCTCCACTAGCACCACGACCTTCCCCAAGCCGCTCTCCACTTCAAAGGCACTCTGAATTTGTCTTTTCCCAGCCCCACTCAACCAGACCAACCTCTGCCACCTGTGCTCCCTGCCGCTGCCCAGTGGTTGGCGGAGGGGGTTCAGAGAGGAGGAAACATTTTTGAATCATAGTGTAACATTGTGGGGACTGGGGGGTGGAGCACGATGATTCAGGTAAAGGAGGTGCTTTTACAAAAAGCCCTGCCTCAGAAAACACCCCGCACAGCCCAGGGAATCTGCTCTGGGATGGGGAGAGAAGTTGGAGAGGTGTCTGGAGCTAGACCCTGACATGGTCTTGCACAGACTTGGACTCAATGAACATCTCTGCTTCTTCTTGCTCCAGACTCAGCTTCCCAGGACCGTGAAGGACCAAGGCATCCAAGTGGGATCACCATTCAGTGCTTCTCACAAAATGTGCCCTTTGACAAAGTACTTGCACATGCGTAATTCATTTGGCACCCACAACAACCCTGTGGGAAAGATAGTTTTTCCCCATTTTTCAGGTGAAAAAACTAAGGCCAGAGGGGTTACAGATTATTTGTATGAGGCAGGGTCTGGCCTGGAACACTTCTCAAGTCCAGCTCAACCACCACCATTAATACTCCGACAGGTTTCAAGTCCACTGGATTGCCCCCAAGCTAAGTTGATTCTCCTCTGCAAACTGGGGGTGGCATCATGCAATGTCCAGATTACCATGTCCAGCTAATTCTGGAAATGGGAAGAGAGAAGACACGAAGAAGGAGGGTGGCCCTCAGTCTGTGCCAAGAGAGGTGGGGAAGGGGGAGGAATTCTTGGCAGCCCCTTCCCACTGTGCTCTTACAATGAGTTGTTCTTCGGGCCAGGGACTCGGCTCACTGTGCTAGGTAAGACTGGCCTCTCTGGCTGGGAAGATGGGTGGACCGCTCAGCCTCGAGGACCCCCTAAACCGGGCCCTTGGGCAGTGGGCTCTGGACCTTCCTGGGTCCCTAAGTCCGGGAAGGCAGGGTTTGCTCCTGGGTCCCCAGGGCTGTGCGAACACGGGGCAGCTGTTCTTTGGGGACGGTTCCAAGCTGACTGTGCTCGGTAAGGAGGACAGTAGGGTGTCCCAGGGCGTTCCGTGGGGCGGGATGGAAAGAGGTGGGCAGCTGCCCAGCTCCATTTGGGGCTGTGCTCAGAAGCTAGGCTTGGCGCCTGGGCCTGCCACTCTGGCTCCGGGTGCTGGGTGCGCGATGGAGAGCTCCTGGTTGGCGGGACCTGGGCTGAGTCCGGGGCAGCAGGAGAGGGCACCTCCGGGTTTTTGTCCTGGGGCTCGGGGCTGTGAGTACAGACCCTCAATATTTCGGCCAGGGCACCCGGCTGACCGTGCTAGGTAAGCGGGGCGCCCGTGGAACCGGGAGCGGGAGTGGGGCGCTCTGGGACACCAAGAGGGTGGAGGGGCCCGTTTTTGTGCTGCGCCCGGGGGCTGTGAGCCAAAATACTCAGTACTTCGGCCCGGGTACTCGGCTGTCGGTGCTAGGTAAGCGGGGACGCGGGGCGGGACGCGCGGTGGGTTTTTGCGCGGGGCTCGGGGGCCGTGACCTCAGAGACGCAGTACTTCGGGCCCGGCACGCGGCTCTTCGTGCTGGGTAAGCGCGGCGGCGCGGAGGGGCTGGAGCGGGCGGGCGGAGGACCTGGTTTTGGGCAGAAGCTCTGGGGCTGTGCTTTCCGGCGCCGACCAGACTTTCGGGGCCGGCAGCCGGCTGACCGTCGTGGGTGAGTAGCCACGGGACCAGCAGCCCAGGCAGCGGGGCCCAGGGCCGTTCCTGATCTCGGCACCTGGTGCCCTCCCCAGCGCTGGAGCCAGGCGCGGGACCCGGCTGGGACCCGGGCGCGGGAGGCGGCTGGGGCGCTGAGGGGTTTACGTGTGGGGCTTGGTCTCCGTGCTCTTACGAGCAGTACTTCGGCTCCGGCACCAAGCTCACGGTCATAGGTAAGGTTTGGACGCCTCCCCGCCTTCCAGCCCCAGTCCCTCGGTCCCCGGAGAAGGGTGGGGTGGGCCGGAGCTGGGACGCGCGAGTCGTCGGTCTGTGAAGCCAACTCTGCAAGCGGGGCAGAGGGGATGGAGTACTCACGGTCCGGGAACAAGGACGGAGGGCAAGGGAGGTTTTGATCCCCTTTTCTCTCTGAGGTATTTAGAGACTGGGTGAGCGGTGGAGAAGGAGAGGATTTATTAGGACTCTGAGAGCTGCCACATTGGAAAGAAAGCCTGAGAAGGGAAAACTTGGGCTGGGGGAGGAGTAGGAGGGGATGTAGCTGCTACATGCTGGGGGAAAAGAGCCGAGGGGCAGAAAAAGCAGAGATGGACCTGGGCGGCGGGCTGAGCCGACTCCTGGGAGGTGTAGATGGAGGGAGCGCTGAGCAGAGGGGAAAAAGGATGACAAACTAGAGTGGACTAGAGAGAACAGAAAGAAACATGAGTCAGTGAGGAAGGGAATCAAAACACGCCTGGGTCTGTTGATTTACTGCTTAGAAACGTGGATTTAAAATTGGATTTAAAACCTCTGCCTCCCTCTTCCTAAGCCTCAGCCCCCTGAGGGCCAGGGCTCTGTGTACAGCATTCGTTCCCGCTGTGGGCTGGATGGGGACCTCAGACACTGGGGTGCATTCACCCCAATGCGTCCCATCCCCCCAGCCTGAAATCTGTCCTGGCACTAGTATTCTAGGTTAAACAGCCTAGATGGTGCAGAAAGTTCCTTTGTCACAAACACACATTGAAATGCAGATAGTTTGCTGTGAGGTTAGGAAAAGCCCCAGGAGGCTCTTAGAGCTGGAAAGGGACCTTAAATGTCACCTGGTGATGAGAGCATTGAGCCAGAAAGGGGAAGTAACTCATAATACTGGTATCTTAACTCGGATTATTTGATGACAACAAGCGGGGATTGTATTTAGACTCATTGAACTGTAGCCAAGGAGGCTCAGCTAAGTGTGCCCCCAGGAAGTGCTGGGTTCCTGTCATCACCTGCGGGTGAGAAAAGACGGAACTTTTAGGACCAGATAAACCTGGGTCCCAATGCCTGGCTCTCTAATGATGGGGTGACCCTGGACAAGTGACTGTGTGGACCTCAGGCTCCCTCTGCTCTGCAGTACCAACGGCAATTCCCACTTAATATTGCTCTGAGGGTTCCAAGACAATCTACATGTGGAGTATCCAGCAAACAGTGGATGGTTGTAATTCAGTGCTTCCCTTCCCCACCCCTCCCCTAGGTGGTCACTGCAGTGGGAGCGGGAAGCCCAGTGCCAAGGGAGTGGCAGGGTTTGGCTTGTGGACAATAGAAGGCTGGGTATGTGTGAGAGATGGGCTGGGAACAGGAAAGATGAACTTCACAATTCTGCCCGAGGCAAGACCAACCCATAAGCAGAGCATATGCAAACAGACGCTCACTAGTACACACGCTTACACCCACATATGCAAGCCCCCCACACCCCGCGGGGATTCCCAGACACAGAGGATAACTGATCCCATCCTCACCATGGAGCCGTGTAGACAGTGCTTCAGGTCCTGCTTCTGTTTGTCCTGCCCATCATATCAATAAACATCATGGGGAGCCTCATACATGGCTCAAAGGACAGCTTTAATTTTTTACAATAAGGACTGAGTGTTTGCTGGTGAGGAGGTCAGAGGAGTACATTCTGTGGTCCATCTGGAGAGCTGGTAGGATCCCAGAGGCAGGGTCTTTGAGACAGAGAGAGAAATAACCAGGCTGAGAGCAGAAAGACTGATGGAGCCAGCACTGCAGATATGAGTTAGGATATTATCACTATTTGGGGCTGGGTCAGCCAGTAAAGACCTAAGGACATGGGAGTGATGAGCAAGGCAGGAGTTGCGGGTGGAGGAGCTGATGTGAGGGGAGGCAGGACCACCTCAAAATGAAAACCCAGGGGCTCGTGTTAAAAAAAATACTTAGAATTTCAAAAAGTTTACAGCAGCTATTACACCAAGCATGGGCCCTTCTAAGCATGGCGTCCTGTGTGATTGCACAGGTCACATACCCATGAAGCTGACCCTGGAAGTTAGGTCACATCCATAGGAATGTGAAGTGTCAGTTAGAAGAGCATTTTCTCCATCTTGCAACCTAAACTAGATTCTCATGAGAGTGAGATTTCTTAATTTTAATAGAATTGCTCAGAAACAGCAACAAACATCAATGGAAAGCAAAGAACAGGGTGAAATGAATGGAGAACAGGCCCGGAAGAAATGAGCCAGTCAGATGAGAGCGCTGCATGGGCTTTAACGGGAATGCCTTCACTGAGGCTCCTAAGATTCCACAGAGGGGCGGCTTAGACAAAATAGTATCCAGACAACTAGTAGCAAGAAGTTGCTCTGATGATCTGAGGTACTTATTTAGGAAGCTTGCTGGTAAGGGAAAGGATACCATTTGGAAGCAGAAGAGCAAAGAAGGTTGAAGAATGCCTGAATTTGAAGTAAGGGGAGACTGCAATCGGTCTGAGCTGAGGAAACTCAGCGGGTACCTGAAGGTGGAGGAATGGCTAGGATGACCTCGTGAACCACAGAAAAGTCAGAGCACCTCCCATTCTCATGAGCATAGAATAATACAATAAGATGCCCTCACATGAGCGCACAAAAAGATGCCATTTCTGTATTGGCATCTGAAGAAAAGTCCCAGCCCCAAAACGACCCTCCTTTTCCCCAATTTCCCTTTACTACTCAGCCACTCAGATTCAGATACAAATAACCCAGCTGAGGACACGGGCTTTCTGAATCCTATGTTGTTTAATCTCCACACCCACTCTGGAAAGTCAGTGTTATGATTCTCCCTTCACAAGCAGAGATATTAAGAGATGGTCCTAAAGTCACATTGGTGGGCAAAGTCAGTTCTAAGATTTGGATCCTGTTATTCTGATTCCAATCCAGTGCTCCATTTAAATAACTACTACATAATATGGTGAGAAGTAGACTGGTAAGCTTTCATTGATGGAGAAGAAATCAAACAATGTCAATAAAGGGACTTTATTCAGAATGTTAGGCAGTGCCATTCTTAATGCCAGCTTAGGGAGATGGAGAGACAGTGGACACTGCCTAACCATAGGGTAAATACAGAGGACAGCCAGGCAGAGGGAGAATAATCACAGAGGATGGGGCAGTAACACTCAAAAAAAAAGGACGTACTACTACATAATTTTGCTTCATCATGACCCCTTTCCCGGCCCCTCTCTCCCTCACACACACATGCAGAGCCCCTACCAAACCCAGACAGCTCTCAGG
>NW_025793800.1:0-7903 GCF_021613505.1 Equus quagga | reverse complement strand
CCCCTATCGGTGGCTGTGATGGTGACATTGTACTCTGGAGTCTGCTCCCTGTCCAGGGCCCCATCTGTTACAAGCTTGTAGTAATTATTGGAGGAAGGTACAATTCTGAAAGGAACTTTTTCTTCTATGAGGCATGTGACTTCTCCATTTTCTCCCGAATCTTGATCATATGTTTTGAACAGAGCTATCACCGTCCCTGGTTCTGCGTCCTCGGTTATGGAACTGGACACTGAAGTGAAAACCACCTCTGGGGTGTTGTCGTTCTCATCTACAATTTCTAGTATAATTTTACATTCAGCAGCCATGCCTCCACCGTCCTTGGCCTCTATGCTCATGGTATAACTGCTACTGATTTCAAAGTCTATGGGGTCTTTGGATTTAATTTCTCCACTTTGATGGTCTAGCATAAACTTGTTTCCAATATCTCGTAGTGTTTTGAAGGAGTAGGTGATCTCTGCATTGATGCCCTCATCCTGGTCGATGGCTGTCACCTTTAGCACAGAGGTGCCTGGGGGCAAGTTCTCCCGCAGGCTAACTTTGTACACATTCTGACTGAACACTGGGGGGTTATCATTGGCGTCAGTAACCTTGATCCTGATTTGAGTGGTGCTAGTTCGGACCGGGTCACCCCCATCCATTGCTGTCAGGACCAGAAGATGGGAGCTCTGTTGTTCCCGGTCCAGGGACTTCTCCAACACTAATTCCGGGGCATTCTTGCCTTCAGTCTTATCCTTCACTATCAGAGAGAAATGCTCACTGTAGCTGAGTTGGTAACTCTGGAGAGAGTTAGGCCCTACATCTGCATCTATAGCGGATTCCAGCCCAAACTGAGTCCCTGGAATTACAAATTCATTAATTTGTAAAACAATGTTGTTTTGCGGGAAATGAGGTGGATTGTCATTTATATCATCTATCATCACATTTACGTGAAAAACATTTAGAGGATTCTCTGCTACAATCTCTAAGGGTAAGACACACAGAGGGTTTTGGGAGCAGAGCGACTCCCGATCTATTCTGTCACTCACAAGTAAGTTCCCGGTCTCCTTGTCTATGGTAAAGTATTGTTTCTCTGCACTAATTCTGAGGTTGCGGGTCAATAAATCCTGTACATGCAGCCCCAGGTCCTCAGCGAGGTTCCCCACCACAGAGCCCCTGGCCATTTCTTCTGGAATAGAATAGAGAATCTGCTCGGAGAGCGCCCCGCAGAACAAAGGCAGCAGGAAGGGAAAGAGTACTTGCCGCCGCCAGGTACTGCTCCTCAGCTTCGCCCTATTTCCCATCCTTCTCCGCGTTGCTGCAGTCTCGGATGTTAAGAGAAGATGCTTTACAAATTGCGTCTAAAATATCTATTCCACCGCGTAGAAAACTCAACGCTCCCAGTTTAAAGGCATCCCAGTCCGTATTCCGGAATCAGATTTGCCAAGCGGAGAGCCCGAGACCGGGCTCCTCTCTTTCCGACTTGCTTCTGTGACTGCGCAGAAAACCACCCGGGTGGATCCCGGACTCCAACTCCTGCAGCGTATCGGCCAACAGCGGCGCTCAGAGTCTATTTAGAAAACTGCAGTCAGAAGACGAAACTACGGAATGAGATTCGGTACTCCGACAGGTATGTTGGACTGATGTATAGGGAAGGAGGCAGTTTACGAGTTTTGGATGTGTCTATTTTCCAGCGTTTACTACCAAAGAAGGTTCCTTAGAGATGGCATCCTATAGAAAAGCTATCAATCCAGTAATGAGAAAAGTTTGTCTTTTCTTAATCAGAGGCAATACATATATTGGAAGAACAAGACTTAGAACAAGACCACGTGGGAAAACAGCCCTACCAAGAGGTATGGGGAAATTTCAACAGCCATGAAATAACACCCAGTATTATCTTCAGTCGGATGTGCAGATAATTTTCCTCCTCTGTTTATCAGAGGAAACTAGAGGAGAGCTCAAAGCTATGTAAGATATACACAGGATAAGGATGGCCAATGCCATAAAGCCTTCCTTCTTACTTATAAAAGAGATTTATGCAGAGGATTGTTAAGTGTTTTACACTTTCATCATAAACAGAATATAAAAGCATATGCTAGTAGATTACCATAGAAATTTAACGACATGAAATGTGAGAGAGTTTTATTTTTATTCTTTTCTTTAACTGGACTGTATGTTGCACATTAACAGAACTTTATCACTACCTCTGAGTCAAAATAACCTTCTTAATCTCAAGTTTCAATGCCAACCTTTCCTTTTTATTCTCCAAGAACTAGTTCAGGCTATGTTAAAAGATTATGGAACAACTTCCCTTTACCAGCAAATACTTCATATCCTTTTTATTCGTCTAATTCTGTTCAAGTAAAATACCCTAAATCTTTTTTCTCAGTTTGGAATTCCATAAACATAAATTCTATCACTACATGCTCACACACTCTAGCATTTTTCTTGACTTCAAGACAAATGCAGGCATCTGTTGCAGGACTTCCCTCTCCTAAAAGGTGAAATTCTTTTCACTCAAACATTAGTCACTCAATTTATAGTTAATTATATTAAGGTCAATTCCTAAATCGGGAAGGAAAACTTGAAAGGTAATATGAATATGCAAGTAATTTGGGCTAAATATCTAGAAGTGGTGTGAGAGTGCTGAGCTGAACTGATTATGGATCAGATAGCCTAGATAAGTCTCCTTTCCTCACGTGACTTTCCTAGACATTGCTTCAGATAACACACATGTTATCAGGTAACTCTCAGGGCTTCAGTAACAAGTTGGTTCTGAATATAAGAATTAAATATACTTCTATGTAATAAAATGAGGTTTGAAGGAAATAAAGAAGGAATGCATGACTCATAGGCATATTGAAGACAAAGAAAAAATATCCAGTAGAATACCAGCTAAATCAGTCTCATAAAGTCTACATATCTACTCCATCTCTTATATACACAAACTAACCTATATGAATAAATCTGGAAAAAGTAAGCATGTTTAGCAGATTTGAAAATAACTTTTTAAGAAATTCCAGATCAAAATGATTTCTGTAAGTGAATTTACTGCATGAAAAGAAACCTTCAACACAGGGGCCAGCTTGGGGGCATAGTGGTTAAGTTCGCGTGCTCGCTTTGGTGGCCTGGGGTTTGCGGGCCTGGATCCCAGGCATGGACCTACATACTGCTCATCAATCCATGCTGTGGCAGCATCGCAAAAACAAAACAGAGGGGGACTGGCACAGATGTTAGCTCAGGGACAATCTTCCTCAAGCAAAATGAGGAGGATGGGCAACAAATGTTAGCCCAGGGCCAACCTTCCTCACCAAAAAACCCCAAAAACAAAACAATAAACACTTCAACACATATACACACAGACACTAAAGTACAAGTAAACGAATAAAAGGTAATAATACCAGTTCGACAACTCAATGATTTCTTCAGAACAATTATTTTGAAGATAGGATCGCTATAGAAATAAGAAAGATATCTAGAACTTAAGGGAAAAAATGTGTTCTACATTTCCTCTCCCAAGAGAGTCTAGTAATTAAAAGGCAGTCAGTATGTCCATTTTGGTGGAATAAATAAATGAGACAAAGTTGAAATAATCAACAGGATCTAAACATATTACCAGTCATCAAAAATCAAAATAGAATTGTTTCCTGCTCAGAGAAAAGCTTACAAGTGTAAATGTGTATGTGTGTGCGTGTGTGTATATGTATATAGATAGACAAGGGAAAGAGCTAGAGAGAGGGTGCTATTGAATCAACAGGGTCAAATTTGAATATTAGAAGTAAAGCAAATAATGGTAGCATAAAATTATAAATCAGCAGAGGCAATGTGAAGTTGAAGCACGGAAATAAATAAAAAGTGTTTGTGAATCATTAATTCGAATCATAACCAGTTGACATGGAAAGCCACAGACACTGATGATGGAAAAATATTACTAAAATTCAACTTACTATAAAGCATGCCATGATAACCGAACTGGATCTTTGGAATCAAAAGGAAATATTCCAGGACTAAGAAAAAATGACTTTCACAAAAGCTTTCTGAAAAAGGATGGTAATTTCACGAAAGGTAAAGTACAGATACTCACATGTATTGCTCTGTATGAACTGAACATGTCCCTCCCCCGGAAACAGTTTTTATAATAGGCTTAGGGGAAAAAAGCCACTTAAGACTTGTGCAGAGACACCAGCAATTGGGAAGCAGGAAATAAATCTCACCTGATTACTCGTAGGGTCACATTTGCCAAAACCAGCAGCTGAATCTTCAGCAATTAAGAGTGGCTCGCTTTTCTCACAGCTCTCCTGGCTGATGAGCGTGTCCGCGTAGTTGGGCTGGGGGAAGATCAGGTGACTCTTCCGCGAGTCCGCAGTGAGGGAGACCTCGTGGGAATAGGTCTGCAGGAAAGCGCGCACCCCATCCACACCCACGAAGTGCGAGGCGGGCACGCCCACCAACCCGCCTCCTGAAGCCTGGAGCAGGCGTGACGTGTGCCAGCGCTGCAGTCTGAGCGCCAGCAGCACAATGACAAAGGCGAGGAAGACGCAGGAGACAGCGGCTACTGCCACCACCAGGTAGAGTGTGAGGCTAGATTCATCAGGATTGGCGGGAGACTCGAGGCTGTCCAGGTCAGCCAGGATGTCTGGGATGCTGTCAGCCACAGCTACAGTAAGTGTGACAGTGGCTGAGAGTGGAGGCTGGCCGTGGTCCTGGACGGCCACCACCAAGCTCTGCTTGAGTGCATCTCTGTCCAGAAGGGCCCTCGCCGTGCGCACCTCGCCCGTGTGCAGCCCCACCGTGAAGAGCCCTGGCTCACTGGCCTTGAGCAGGAGGTAGGACAGCCAGGCATTCTGGCCAGAATCTTGGTCCACTGCCACCACTTTGGTCACCAGGTAGCCGGGCTCTGCAGAACGGGGTGCCAGCTCCACGCCTGTGGAGCCATCGGTGGGGAGGGTGGGGTACAGGATCTCTGGTGCATTGTCATTCTGGTCTAGCACAAATATGCTCAGTGACACGTTGCTACTGAGTGGTGGGTTCCCGCTGTCCAGTGCTGTCACCCACAGCTTCAGGTCACGGAACTGTTCATAGTCAAAGGAGCTCAGTGCATACAGGACTCCGGTGTCAGAGTTGATGGAGACATAGGAAGATAGAGGTGCTCCCTGGAGGGTATCCTCAACCAGAGAGTAAGTGATCTGGGCGTTCTCTCTACTGTCCCGGTCCACAGCAGTCACTGAGAAGAAGGAGGCTCCTCTGGGGTTGTTTTCAGGAATGTAGGCAGAGTAAGAGGAGTAAGCAAAAGTGGGCGGGTTATCATTGTCATCCGCTACATTCAGTGAAATGTGAGTTTCTGTAGACAAGGGCGGACTTCCATGATCTGTGGCTGTCAATGTTATATTGTAGCTCTGGACCTGCTCCCTGTCCAGCTCGCTGTTTGTTATCAACTTGTAATAATTTTCATAGGTCTTTTCTAATTTAAAAGGCAGATTGTTAGGAATGAAACAGGAGACTTGACCATTTTCTCCGGAGTCTTGATCTTGCACATTTAGAAGAGAAATTACTGTACCTGGAGGAGAATTCTCCAGCACTGAATTAGTAGAAGATGTGATAGTTATTTCTGGAGCATTATCGTTAACGTCCACAATTGTGATCAACATCTTAGCACTGGTGGAGAGACCTCCACCATCTTGGCCTTGAATTTCCATCTCATAGAACCTATATTTCTCAAAATCCAGAGACCCCCGTATTAAGACTTCTCCAGTTCGAGGATCCAACTGGAAAATTTCAGAAGCTTTGCTTTCCATATTCCGGAATGAATACACCACTTCCCCATTGATTCCTTCATCTGGATCAGTTGCGTTTACCATGAGCACCCGAGTTCCAGAGCTGAGGTTCTCGGGAACACTCACTCGATAAACAGACTGTGTAAACTTTGGGATATGGTCATTTACATCGAGGACCACCACACGAATGGGAACAGCGCCCTGGCGAATGGGATCGCCTCCATCTAAGGCTGTGAGGAGGAGGTGATGAGCAGCCTGTTTCTCCCGGTCCAGGCTCCCCTCCAGCACTAGCTCGGGATTCTTGGCCCCATCCGTTCCGCCTCGCACTTGCAAGGAAAAGTAACTATTAGAGTTGAGCTGGTAGCGCTGGAGGGAGTTTATTCCCACATCCGGATCCCTAGCGTTAGGAAGGGGAAATCGTGATCCTGGAGTTGCGTGCTCACTGACTTTTATCTCTACTTCCTCCTCCCGGAAGCTGGGTGCGTTATCATTAATATCCATTATTTCCACCTCCACTCCGTAAATCCTCAGAGTATCTTCCACAAGTATCTCCATATTTAATAAGCAGGAGGATAGTGTCTCACAGAGCTCCTCTCGGTCTATCCTACCCGCGGTGATCAAGCTGCCACTTCGCGGACTCAGAGCGAAAAGCTGCGTCTTTCCTCTGGAGACAATGCGGACTCGGCGTTCCGTCAGCTCCCAGGGCTCCAGCCCCAGATCCTTGGAAATATTGCCCACGAAGAAGCCTTTGTCTGTCTCTTCGGGCACCGAATATCGGATCTTCCTGGCCCCAGACTCCCGCAGCGTCCCCAGAAAAATGTACACTAGGACCAGCCCCCGGCGGTCCAGGCGCAGTAGCCGATTCGCCATGGCAGTGGCTGAGCCTATATTCTGTGATTTCTTGAGCCGTTTTGTTCTTAATCAGCTTGTGTATCTACGAAGTACGGGGCCGACTGCGTCCAAAATATATTACAGAGCGAAGGGAAGTACTTTAAGTTTCCAGCATCAGGAGGATCTGTGAGTATCCATCTCACTCTTTGTGTTGTTGAGGCGGGGGAGGGAGGGACTCTGTAGCGCGCAGCTTCCCATTCCCTGATTGGTGAACAGCGGCGCCTGGAGTCCAATCTTATTATTGCACCGAGTAAGAAAAATCCAACTAATGTGCTGATTTTAGAAATTATTACACTCACCTCTTCAAGAATGGTGTAATACACCTTTACGTATTGGTAAAGCTTAAAATTGCATATAATAAAGAGTTATACGATGCTATGTTAAAGGTTCACCAAGAGCACTTATGGAAGTAATTATTAAAAGAGCTTGCTTAATTTTTTAAAGAGCTTTCACATACTACTGGCACTAAAAACTTACAGGTTAGATTTGGTTCCTATTGATTTTTACCGACTGAGGGGAACAGCATTTGTGGATAGGGAACTAGCATGGTCCCAACAAAATAATCAGATAGGATGCATGACTATAATTCTTACCAATGTTTCTTTATTGAGTAAAATAAAGATGAAATGTTTGAGAAAATTTGGATGGCATTAGGTTTGTCATTTAAAACCCCACGATATGAAAATCTAACTGTATTCCATATCCTTAATTAGAAGGCATTCTATTTCATGAAAATTTCACCTGAGATTTCTCTATGTATTTTAGGTTCAAAGACATTTGAATAGTAGGAGTGCAGCATTGTGAACTTTACTCTTAGCGATACCCATAGATTTGACCTAGATATATTTTTGGGAACTTTATCAAGAGATTGAATCTAGATATTTTAGATTCTAGAGATAACCTCTATATTGAGATGTATTGGCATATTGGAATATAAAAAACATTATTTTAGATACTTACTTGTTTAAAAGTCTTCTTATCTGCTTCGATACTTGGAGTTAAAATGCTAGCCAACAGCACTGAAGTGCTATCTTTGTTGAGAATATCTTGTGTGGCTGGACAATGATCGACAGATGTGAGAAAATTAAATTCTGGGTTAGTCTGATCCCCAGGCACACACAAGTTATAGGCATAGGGCAACGTTCCCTCACTGTAGTTGGGGGGAATCTCGGGTCCAGATTTGGAGCAGAGAACAGACCCAAAGCAGCCCCCAGTGGCGGGGCTGGAGGAGCGTCGCAGGCGCAGGGCAATGGCCAGAATCA
>NW_025793799.1:0-10755 GCF_021613505.1 Equus quagga | reverse complement strand
CAGGGGAGAAGGTCCCAGGGAGATGTCCTGGCAAAAAGGGTGAGTGGATAAGGCCAAGGGGAGAGGTTCCCCTATGTGGCTGAGCATAGGGACACAGTGGGAGCCTCAGCTGCTCCTACATCAGACCTCCCAGATTGTGTCCCCAGGGCTCAGTTTCTGGCCCAGCCCAGGCCTGCCCTCATGGCTGAATGGAGGCTCACCGATGGCGTCCATGAGGCCCCGGACTTCTCGGGCAGCAATGGTGCTCTCACTCTCTAGAGATTTTTCCTTCTTGTTTTTTTCCTTTTCCCTGAGGCACACACAGAGGAAAACAATAAACCTCCAGCCCCCTCACTCCCCCAGGGCAGCTCTGGCACCGGGGGAGTCTCCAGAGGGACCCTGGGCATTGGCAATAGCCCAGCCCACCTGATTCCCGAGAGCCCCCAGGCTATGGCTGTCTCTCAACCAACACTGCCCAGGTGTCTGCTGCCAGCAGATACTATGGTCCCTAGAGGAGAAGCCGGGGCTGCCTCAGGGAGCTTGCTTCTGCTCTGGCGGCAAACCAAGTGTGGATGTGAGCAGGAGCCATTTTCCCCATGTGGAAACTGAGGACCAGAAGGGGCGTGAGCAGCCCGGGAAAGCCAGACCAGTGCTAAGCATTCGGTATGCTCCTTATTTGCTCCTTCAGCCACCCATCCTATGAGGCAGCTGGGGTCACCCCATTGTCTAGGACAGGGGAAGGGGGCTTGGAGAAGTCACAGTACAAAGCAGAGTAGGGCCTCCCAGACCCACACGTGATGCCAAGGTGCACGGTCCATGGGGTTTGGGTGTGGAAGGAGAGAGTTGGGATCCCAAACTATCTCAGCAGGGAGGACCAGGGTGGGTGAGCATGAGCGTAGCTTTGGAGGAAAAATCCCTGAATGCACCATCTGCAGAGCAAGCACCGCAGAAACGCAGCAGTTCTCAGAGACGCCTGCCATTCCTGGGGGCCCCCAGGCGCGCAGCCCTTTCCAGACATGTTCTTATGTAGTGCTCGCTGCAGACCTGGCAGCAAGGAAGACCGCAGGGCCCGGGCTGCAGTTGATGGGCCCAGGCTGGCTCTCCAGACATGGGGCTTCAGCCTTGTCAACCAAATGTCCCTGGACTAAGAGGCAGTCCCACTGGAGCCCAGGTGCCCGGACCACGGGAGCTGCTGTCGGCTCTGGCTTCTCGGCCACTTGCTCTGGGGACATGGGGGCTTGGCTTATGCTAGTGGTGATCCATCCCTGCCCTGGGCTCCTCTTCTTCCACCCAGAGGCCCCACCCTGCTTGAATTAATGCGCAAGTTGACTGCCTTTGGCTGGCCAAGTTCAAGAGGGGACAAGGTACCCCAGAGAGACACCGATGCTGATTAGTGACCTTAGTCATTTTGAGGGTGGCAGGGCCTGGCAGGTTACAAACACATCTGTGTTCCTGCCACAGGCCATAGGGAGCTATGTTCTGGATCTGTGTCCAGCACAGAGCTGGCCTTGTCTGTCTGTCCCAGGAAGCCAGCACAGCACAATGCCAGAACCCTCCATGAGAAGTGCCTTTCCCAAAACACTGTGCTGTGGGTGCCAAGAGCTCCTGGCTGATGCTGTCCCAGATGCTAAACCCTGGGGAAGAGGGGACTCTCGGGAGGCACAGAGAGATGTCGGTAGACCAGGGGCCTGAATGAGAACAGGTCAGCTGAGAGGAGGCTGGGACTCTTGTGGGAGCCAGAGCCACAGTCAGGCTGTGAGACCGTCCTCCTGGGCAGTGGGGTAGCATGGACAGGCCCCAGCTGTCCGTGCCTCTGGATCCCTGCATTGGGCATCAGGGACATGGACTGGAGAACGCTGACCTCCAGTCTGGGCTAGGGTGGCCAGTGGGTTTTCCCACCTGTAGGTAGTTAAGGGCACTGAAGGTCAGAGTCTCAGGGGAGCTTTCCCTGGGAAAAGTCAAAGGGCAGGGCAGGGCAGAGACCTTTACCCAGCATGGGGTCAATCCCTGCCCCAAAGGAGGAGGAAGGGTGGGAAAAGCAGGCAGAGGAGGACTGACTCCCCATCCCAGAGTCCTGGACCAGAGAGGGGTTCCTGGCTTGTGTGGGATGTGCAGAGCTGAAGGGAAGCCCAGCTCCAGCTACATTCTCCCAGGCGCTCCGAAGGATGGGACCCCTCATTTTTCTTTCCTTTCCTTTTTCCCCACTTGAGGAGTCTGAGCTCAGGGAGCTGAAATGGCATGCTCAGGAGTCTCAAGTTCAACTTCTAAACTTGGAAGTCAGAAGGAACTCCTCATCTCTCTGCCCCACCCCATCTGCCCCATCTCAGGGAAGGGTGCCTCCGCTCTGCACCTGAGCGCTCAGACCAGAGACCCAGGACCCTCAGGAGCCCTCTCCTCCCACCTAATCTGTCACCCAGTCCCGTGGCTTCTGCCTCCAAAATACACCTGAACTCCTCACTCTCCCTCTGCAGCCCCCAAGCTCACATGGACTGCGGTGGCCTCCTTGCTGGCCTCCCTGCCTCCATGCAGCTCCCACATCCCACACACAGCAGCCTGAAGGCCTTGAAAGCGCGGATCAGCTGTTCACTTCAATAAAGTCTGAAATACTGCCTGTGGCCTGCAAGCCTCTCCTCGCCTCATCTGCCGCCCCTCTCCCCAAGCCCACCGACTCTTCAGCCTTCTGGGAGTGGACCAAGCCTGTCCCGCCTCTGAGCCTCGCCCCATGCTTCCTTTCCCTCATCCTCTGGTCTCAGCTGAGGCCCCTCCTCAGAGAGCTTCCCTGACTTCTGTCCCACCGCCCCGCCCTTTGCATCAGAGCCTTTCCATCTTTGCGGGGACGTGCTTATTTATTTACTGTCAAGGCCTCAAGTTCCAGGAGGGTGGGATCCCCTGCCCGGTGCTGGCCCTAGGTGCTCAGTCAATAGCCACTGGTGGGGAGGGGAGGACGGGAGGGAGAAGCAGACGATCCTGTGTGGTCCTGCATGGTCAGTGTATGACCTCCCTCTTTCAGGGGAGGACACTGGGACTTCATTCCTACCTGGCACTCAGCTTGTGTGAGCTCTTTCTGAGTTTTTGAAGACTCTGATGCACCCCCAGTGTGTGGGGATGTGGCCTCGACAGTAGGACCTACCTGTAGAGAACAGGGTTTTCCGTGACCCAGTCACTGGGTAGGCTGTGCACCCACTTCCACTGCTGAGGAGAGATCATCCCCCCTTCTGGAATATCCACCTTCTTTATTATTCCCCCACATGCCCAGCTGGGTGAGCAGTGTAGGATAGGTTGCCAAGAGACCAAAGAAAAGACCTGGAGACGGTGAATGAGACATATGGGTTTACTGGGGAGTTACTTACAGGGAAGGTCCAGTGGTGGCCGGCTGGACAGCAATGTGCACCCGCTACCACCCCCTGAGAGAAGCTTGCTTAAGTAGGCAGAGGAACAAAGGCTGTGTGCTTGCCACGGGGGACTGTCCTTGTATGACCTGCATTCCAAGGACCTGAGCACCCCTGCCCCAGAGCGCCTCTGTGTTCCCTCTGACCACGAGGGTCTTGGTGCTAACTCTCCCACGAGAAAGCAGCTGGGGTGGCCAAGCCCAGGAATGTTATCATCATGAGTGCTAGCATGCAGCCCAGACAAGGAGCCTCAAGGACACATGGTTTTAAAGGGGCATGCTGGCTAGTGCCCCTACACTCCACCCACCATGTGTCAGAATGGCCCTTACAATCTCATCGCACCAGTCTTCTGCAGTTCCCCTTGAGCCGGACACAGAGAGGAGCACTGTAGCCAGAAACTACAACAGCAATAGAAAGCATAACATGAAAATAAAAGAAGTAGTAAAAAAGCAAGGACAGCAAAGAAAACATGTCACAGGTGGAGGGGAGTAGGAATGGGAAAGTGGGCGGCACTCCTCCGCTCTCATGCGGCTCTCCAGTCAGAGGCGTTGGCAGCTTGGAGATGCCATGGTAACCCTGCCGTTGAAGGCACGCAGCTCGCTGCATGCCCAGCAGGTGGAGCGGTTTTGTATGCCAGCACCAGTCTGTGTCCATGCAGTGGAAAGGCTGGCTGACATTGTCCTAAGGATGAAAAGGAAGATGTTTAGAGGGGACTAGAACAGGGAGGTCATGACCATCCAACAAGGCACACCAGAGGGAAAGGATGAAAGTGCCTTGGGGAATTGGAGGTGTTACTGTGATATTCTGTTAGGTTTTTTAAATTAATTTTTGTATTGAGGTTATAATAGTTTACAAAATTGTGAAATTTCAGTTGTACATTATTATTTGTCAGTCACCATATAGGTGCGCCCCTTCATCCTTTGTGCCCACCCCCAACTTTCCTTCCCCCTGGTAAGCACTAAACAGTTCTCTTTGTCTGTGTGTTTATCTTCCACATATGAGTGAAATCATATAGTGTTTGTCTTTGGCTTATTTTGCTTAACATAATACCCTCCAGGTCCATCCATGTTGTTGACTTTGTCTTTTTTATGGCTGAGTAGTGTTCCATTGTATATATATAGACCACATCTTCTTTATCCAATCATCAGTGGATGGGCACTTGGGTTGCTTCCACGTCTTGGCTATCGTGAATAATGCTGCAATTAACACAGGGGGGCATAAGTCTCTTTGTATCGTTGATTTTGAGTTCTTTGGATAAATATCCAGTAGTGGGATAGCTGGGTCTTATGGTAATTCTATTTTTAATTTTCTGAGAAATGACCATACTGTTTTCCACAATGGCTGCACCAGTTTGCATTCTCACCAGCAGTGTATGAGGGTTCCCTTTCCTCCACAACCTCTCTGACATTTGTTATGTTTTGTCTCGGTGATTATAGCCATTCTAACAGGTGTAAGGTGATATCTTAGTGTAGTTTTGATTTGCATTCCCCTGATGATTAGTGATGTTGAGCATCTTTTCATGTGCCTATTGGCCATCTGTATGTGATATCTTGTTTTAAGCCTGTCCCCTAAGGGGTTAAGAGACAGGGGCCCCACCTCCTAGTCCCAGGGCCAAGTGGCCATGTGGGTCCCAGTAGGGAGTTCTGTGGCAGAGGGAAAAGCAAGTTGTTCTGAGTGCCCATCTGTGGTTGTAGTTTCTTTCTTTGATTAGCCCTTGTCTGTAGATGTCACATCAGGTCCTTGTGTCAACATCTGGTATGTACTGTGTTGAGTGCATCTCATGATCATTTAGTTGATATATTGCAGTTGCCAGGTATCTTGTCTAGTGGGCTAGGGTCCTGTCTTCCGTCCTCAATTGTTGTTTCAGCAAGCCATTCATTTGTTCCACCAGCTCCATGGTCATGGGGCAGTTTGGCAGGTGAAAATGCAAAGGTATGTCGATTTGATCAGCCCACGCCTGTACCTGGTGGCCAGTAAAATGCATACCTTGGTCACCATTGATGTCCATGGGAACACTGTAGGCAGCACAGAGGTGTCCCCAGGCCTCTCATGGTGGTCTTCTGTGTGGCCCTCTTGCTGGGATATGTCTGTAGCAGTCCTGTAGCTGTGTCCGCACTAGTTAGGGCATGCCTACAGCCATCAGAAAGAGGCAACAGCCCTGTGGAGTCCATCTGCCGGCGTTGAGCAGGCTGGTTGCTTCTGGCAATTTGGCCTGTGTCCTGAGGAATGGCCCAGGGTCTCTGTAAGGAATAAGAAGGGCACACCTGACAGACCTGCACCGTAGTAGCATAGCGCAGCGGGAGGCCCCAGTCCTTGGCGACAGCCCACAGGGTCCTTTGTCCTTTGTGTCCGGTCTTCCTGTGTAGCCACCCTGCCACTCTTTTGGCTGGCACTTCTTCCAGGAGACAAATCTGAGCTGACTCATCTGCTTGTTGGTTTCCTGGTGGTGTTGTCACCTGGTGTGCAGACACATGGTACACTGTTATTGTCATTCCCAAGACCTGATGCCAGATGTCATCCCAGAGCTCTGCCCCTGACAATGGGTGACCATTAATAGTCCACTTTTGTCATGCCCATTAGGCCATCCACAGGGTGAGCCCTGTATAGACTACCTGACTGTCCATGCACAGACATATTGGACCGGGCTCACAAGTCAACACCATCCAGGTGGCCCTCAGTTCAGCCCGTTGACTACTGTATCCAGAGCCAGGGTCCAACCACATGCTGCTGGTTGAAGGCTGGATGGTCCCCGCTGTCCACTGGGGGGGGGGTGGTTACCCCTTGCGGAGCCATCCGTCTACCAGGCCTCTGCTGGGATTGGTCCTCCTCCTTCCTGTACATTTGGCAGGGTTTCAGGCATGGGCACCTCATCTAACGGGCTTGTTTCTTCTGTGGTGTGTGTTACTGGCCCCAGGAGGGCATGTAGTTCTGCACTGAGGGGACTACTGGTGAGGGTCCCTCGGTGTTGTAAGTATGCACGCCACTTTGCCAATGTCTGTGTTTGGGCTGTTCCTGAGTGGGGCTTTTGGAAAGCATCCCTCAGCCACCTTGCAATGGGCAGATGACCGGCAGGGAATGGGTTATGGGCTCCACCTGCTGGAGGACGAGGTAAGCAGCACACAATTGTTCCAGGGCGCTATACTGGTTTTCAGCCCCTTTCCACAATTGGGACCAGAAGCCGAGGGGCACTGGTTTATTGCTTTGCCTCTGCCAGAGACCCCATCCGAACCCCTCTGGGTGACTGGAAACATCCAGTTCACACAGCTGTCCTTGTGTTAAAACACCCAAGGGCTGGATTTGTTTTACTGTCATTTAGGCTTGGGAGAAGGCCTCCTGCTTGGTGGTCCCCTAGTCCCAGATGATACCCTTTGGCACCAACTTTTAAAGAGGATGGACAGCCTGTGTCTTATCTATAACAGTAGCAGGAACCGCTTTTGTCTTACCCGACCAGATAACACCAAGTGTTTGACAGATAACCCAGACCCTTGTACTTTATTGTCGTTTACTACCCATTCTCGTTGGCATAGGTGGGCGGCAAGGGAGAGAGACGCTTCTTGAAGGTCTGAAAAAGACTCAGAGGTTAATATGACACCATCAATGTAATGAAACAAGGTAACCTCAGGGGGTTTTGTCCACCGGGCGGTGCTCCAGAAGCATGGCAGCAGAGTGAGGTGAGAAGTGATGGAAGTCATTGTGCTCATTTTCACCCCTGACAGCAAAATGCTCCTGTGGACCAGTACATTGTTATTTCCTCTTGTGGCTTCTGGTCCCGTGATACCTGAACCACCTGCACAGCGCTGCAGGCATGGGTCAAGGTCCTTTGGCCCTCCGTCCAGTCGAGGGGGCTAGGGCGTTCCCAGGCTGTCACTGTGGGCACTGTTAAAGCCACCAGAACAGTGTTTGGCTGTTTATCACTTTTTTCCCCTGAGGGGTGCTTGCCGCTCCCTGGGGCCATGGCAGCCGCACTGCAGACACTCTCTGAGCTTTGCTCAACCTCAGTCGTGTCACCAGAGAGCAGGGAGGGGCAGGGAGTCACGGCCACCTGCTGCTCAGGACTCAGCGTCCCGCTTCACTCAGCCTCCCTGCCAGCGCTGGGGTGCTGGACCACGCACTCACCGCGCTCTTCCTGTCCCCCACAGGCACTTTCCGCCCAAGGCCTGACGAGTCCCTGGCCTGCCCTCCCTCCCGTGCACACACTGGAGCCAGCGGCTCTGCCTGTGACTGCTTTACTCTTGATATTGAAACTCATTTATTTTAATCTCAACCAACTTGACCATACACCAAACTCCTCAGGATTTTACTTCCACAAACCTTCTGTCACTTGTTTTTAAAATTCAGAATTTTTTCCACGCCTTCTTCTCTTTTTATTCTTTTGTAGTAGCTTAGGACAAATTTATCTTTCTTAAAAAAACAAACAAAAATATCTCTGTTCTTTATACCTTTTTTACTGAAAACATACATTTTACTTGCCTTGTTTAGAGACTTTTTAGAAATATGTGTTTTCTCATAGAAAATTCCTCAGCGGGTACAAAACATATTTATCAATAAACTCAAGCATCTTTTACTTTCTTGGAAATAAGAAACCAGAGGCAGACAAATCTATGTTTAGTAATCAATTTCTAATATTTTATCTTGTTTGGTAAATGACCTAGATACTCAATGAATCTTGATCATTTAACTTAATTTACCAAAACTCTAAAGTTTCAAGTTACCAAAAAGATTTTGGAAGCTGTTTTTCAAGCATCTATACCATAAAACATAATTATTGTACCTGAAAACTCTTACCCATTTTTACCTAAATCATTTGTTCCCAACAATTATGTTTAGATTACTCACAAAAACTTTGTGTGACATAAAAGCAATTAGCCATCATCTTGGTTTTTTTTAAGTACATACACCATAACACGTAATTATTTTAAAAGTCCCCCCCAAATTGTTATCTTTTTCACATCTATTTAGTTCACCTGTTCCCCAATTCCACCAGTTCTGCAGCAGTGTAATCTCTCATGGTGGATGCATGTTCCCAACGGGTGGAGGCAGGTCCCTGGGATCCACCCCCGAGGGAGGGGCTGTTCAGACCTCTATCTTCTCATCAGATTCCCGGAGGTGTGTTGACAGAGCCTCGGTAGTTTTGGCTTCAACCAGCCATGTGTTCCTTTCTAATTTTAATTTCTCTTGTAGCTGTCTCACCTTTGCCTTAGCTTCCATTTCAGCTAGTCTTGCTAAGTGAACAGCGGCAAGGAGGGGCCATCCCACCACAGCAGTTACCTCCCAGGCTTCTGGTTTCTTTCTCTCAACATTTATCATGCCCAGGACTTCTCCTGCCTTCATTGCCAGCCATTCTACAGTGGAGAGGGGCTACTCCACAGCTGTAGCAATGGCCTGGGCTTCTCTCATGCCCAGTACTTTCCCCTAGGCCCTTCGGCATTTTGGGGGCACCCCTGTACTCACACAGTGGGCCCCATCCATCAAGGATGGTGACAACTGGCCCCCACAGGGAGGACACCAGCCAACCCAGTATTACCCCTACGGATTTCTCCTTCCCATCCCCGAAAGTCTCAGCACTCACTCAGTTTTCTTTGGTCTCCTGGCTGGCTCACCAAGTGTTCCGCCACACACCCAGCTGGGTGAGCAGTGTGGGATAGGTTGCTGAGAGACCAAAGAAAAGACTCAGAGACAGCAAATGAGACATATGGGTTTATTGGGAGTTACTTACAGGATAGGTCCAGTGGCGGCTGGCTGGACAGACAATGTGCACCCACTGCTGCCCTCTGAGAGGAGCTGGCTTAAGTATGCAGAGGAACAAAGGCTGAGTGCTTGCCAAGGGGACTGTTCCTGCGTGACCTGCATTCTAAGGACCAGAACCCCCCAGCCCTGGAGGGCCTCGGGGTTTCCTCAGACTTCGAGAGTCTTGGTGCTATCTCTCCCACGAGAAAGCAACTGGGTTAGCCAAGCCCAGGGCTGTTACCACCATGAGTGTTGGCATGTAGCCCAGACAAGGAGCCTCAGGGACACAGAGTTTAGAGGGCATGTAAGCTAGTGCCCCTACATTCATCAAGGGCTTCCTGCCATTCTTCGGGGTCATGGAACACTCCAGAGCCCACTTCCTGGTGGCCGCCAGGGAGCGGACCAGCTGCACCTGAATCCACGGAAGATGTGGGTTGGGGGGGGGTCAGAGCTGCAGGCTCCCTGCACCCTGAGGCTGACTGTGCAGTCTCAGAAGGTCACGTGGGGACCACGAGCAGGAAGGCGCTTTGCAGGGAGGCCTTCAACCCCAGGGCACACCCCCCGCGGGAGGGCTCTCCAGCCCAGAACAGTCATTCAGCTGCTCCCAGGAAGGCATCTTTTAAGAAATTTTAATGAAGACCAAGATGCTCATTCAGGCATTTTTTATAATCACAAGGAATTGTAAAAATGGAACTGTCCAATAACAGGGGACTGGTTGAGTAAACATGGTATGTCCCTTCAGTGGAATGTCAGGCATTTACTAAAAATGAGGCTTGGGAAGGATTTTTTTAGGACTTGGGAAAATGCTTATGATATGATATACCATCAAGCATATCAATTAAAAGCATAGAATAGAAATTATAACTAAAATTATACAGTATGAGCTCAAAATTTAAAATGTATAGAAAAACGACTGGAAGAAAATCTGCCAAATGTTAAGCATGGTGTGTTGCTTCCAGGAAGCAGGTTCACGTGAGTAATCAGTTTCTTTGGTCTCTTTATGCTTTTATAATTTCCAAGCCTTCTACAGAGAGCACTATTTAGGGCTCAAAGTAGGAAGGAAAGTCCCTTTTAAATAAGCAGCACGGAATTTCAAAGGAAGGGTTTGAGTGTGTGTTTCTTTTAAGACATAATTTTGTCTGTGCAGTTCTTTACAGACAACAAGGCCATTCCAACAACCTATATGGTTGTCAAGAGGGCGTCACTTTAATACATTACGGGAAGTCCCAGGCAGCCACCAAATGTGGAGAAGTACATGAACGCCCAGTGACACGAGATACTGTTAACAGGGGAAAAGCAGGTTTCAAAACACGAGTATAGAATCAAACTCAGCTTTAAATAGAAAAATTAGAAATGCCTTAATGCATAGGAAAAAGACCCAAGGTATCCGATGTTTAATTCTGGCTATTTCTGAGTAATTTTAATTTAATTTAATTTAAAATTTTAATTTAAATTGTCTAACTTTCAAGAATAGGCATTCTAATTTTGTATTCCTACATTTTAAGAACCAGTAAGAATTATTTTTAAAATCAAAGCAATTTCAAAGCCCTATTTCATTAGAGTCCCAGGTAAGGGGCCTTCAGAGGGAGGGAAGTTTGGGGAGCAGAGGGAAGCGGGAAGCAGGAAGAGGGGGACAGAGGGGCAGGCCTACCTCAGCCTC
>NW_025793798.1:0-8036 GCF_021613505.1 Equus quagga | reverse complement strand
TTTAATATTAGTGGGTAGGACCATGGCTAAGTAACTTATTTCCAAGTTACTGCGAGGCTGTCCAAGCCCTAAGGATATGCAAGTCTTCCGCCTCCTGAAATATTCACTTAGCAATACAAAAAGTAAAATTATAATTGGAGAAATGTCTGCATGATACCAAAATAACAGACTGATCTAGCTGGAAAAACCACATGCTCGTTTATGGAATTGTGTACTCAAACAAATATGAACTGACAGAGTTTTCATATTTTCATATTAACTTGGGTGTTGTGAGGATACAGCTGAAGTGTGACAAAGCCCAGGATAGTAATTGAAACTCAGACTAGTCCATTTTAGAAAACACTTATTGTGTTGATAATCCATGCATGTTGCACTTTTTGACACGTACTTATTAACAAGATTTATTTCCTATCACTCATGTCTGTCCTTTTAATGGCAGTCACACTCTATATGGCCTTGTTTATGATGCAGAAATCAGTCTATCACGTCTAAATCGGCCTTTTATGACCCAGTTCAAACACTTGTCATTGGGAGGTTTACTTTTTAGTGCATGGTATTATCATGCAAACACCTCAGCACATTGTGCTGCTCACCATTTCAGGTTGTCTCCCTTTGGTCAACCAAACCGAAATGCTATTTTTGGGAATTTTTTCCCACCATCAAGATTTCTCCCTCATTCTGCTACACTGTCCAGTGCTTTCTTAAGTACCTTAGAGTGAATGGAAAATATTTCTTTTGAAAAGATAATTGTAAATCTTCATATTTTATTTTAGCACTGAACTGACATTATATGAGAGATATTTGCAATCCATCATATGAAGGAAAGTGAAAATGAATGCTGTGTAAAACATTCTATAAAATGAGATAAAATCCTTCCTTTGCCAGGAGGGGACATGGTTTTCTCCTTCCTGTGGAGAAATAAGTTAACAAAATTGACCTGAATAGATGCCTAGACATAAAATATCACAAGCAAAACTCAGCTATGTATTGGAAGGAGGATAGGAGGAGGAGAAAACTGCAGGATCCAGCAGTAATTTTATACCAAGGACTTACAGATGAATAGTCTTTCAAGAAAAATGATCATGTCCAGACAGAAAACTAGGTATTTACTCCAAACAAGGCTGTTTTAAACTTTCTCTCTGAAAGGGAAAAATATACGGGTGAAAAATAATTTTGAGAAATACCCCATGGGATAATAGTTGAATCCATCCATACCTTTTTGTCTTGCTCAACTAACATAGGCCTGGGGGGATGGGACTTTCTTCCAAATCTATTTTGATCTAACAAAATACTTATTAACATTCATAGCATATGCCACAGCTCAGTCATTTGCACTTTCACTGCAACAAAAGGATTCTAGTGGAGGCTGCTGTAGGGCAGGAAGAACTATTCCTCTATCCTCTAGGTTCTTTTGGCTGGGCTAAGAATTAAATTGACATGAGACAGAATAACAGGAGAAAATCAAAGTTTAATAACATATGTACATGGGAGAAACCCAGGAAAACTGAGTAACTCACCAAAATGGCTGAAGCCACCACTTTAAATAACATCTTCAGCTAAAGACAAACGAGGATGTTGGGGGTAGTCGTTTGGGACTTCAAAGGGGAGGAAGGCAATTCACATGGAGAGGGAAAAGCAAATGTTTGGTAAATACATATTTGTTGGACCATCTATAAGCAATGTGACAGGAGAGAGAACTGATGAAAATGGGCCTTGCTAGGTGCCTTCCTGTCTATCTACCACACCTAGAGTTATCTATGATGATAGCTCCTTCCTAGGACAAGCCTTCTATCTTTTTTGTTTGTTTGCTTTTTCTTTTCTTGTCTTTTTTTTGAGGAAGATTAGCCCTGAGCTAACATCTGCCACCAGTCCTCCTCTTTTTGCTGAGGAAGACTGGCCCTGAGCTAACATCCATGCCCATCTTCCTCTACTTTATATGTGGGATGCCTGCCACAGCTTGTCTTGACAAGCTGTATGTAGGTCCACGCCCAGGATCTGAACCGGTGAACCCCGGGCTGCTGAAGCAGAATGTGCAAACTTAAGGATTGTGCCACTGGGCCAGCCCCAAGGCCTTCTATCTTAAATTCTTTTAGGCAGTTAGGGGGAAGATCAAAGTTTCTTTCTGAGTCTTTTCTTCTTGAAAATAATCAAGCCTAAGAGACACATTTTGGAGTGGCAAATTCTGATCCCCCACACTGCCAATCACAGTTGTGCACCTTCCTAGACACAATAAGTGTAGAGTTTGTACCTGGGAGTCAGAGTGCTTCTTTGGGACTTCAGCTCTGCTCAGCTCCTCTCTGAAACTGTGAAGAGGAGAGCTGTGGGAGCCAGGCTGAAGAACTTTGTGGAAGAAGTTGGCCTACAGAAGATAAAGGAGACCACCACAGGGGCTGGCCCCGTGGCTGAGTGGTTAAGTCTGCGCGCTCTGCTGCAGTCGGCCCAGTGTTTCATTGGTTTGAATCCTGGGCGCAGACATGGCACTGCTCATCAAACCATGCTGAGGCAGCATCCCACAAGCCACAACTAGAAGGACCCACAACGTAGAATATACAACTATGTACTGGGGGGCTTTGGGGAGAGAAATGAAAAAAATTAAAAAATCTTTAAAAAAAAAAAAAGGAGACCACCACAGAGAAACAGAGCCTGGCAAAGAGCGTGCCACTGTTTCCACTGTCTCTGAGGCCTGGCTGCACCACTGATCACCTTCCCTTTGGTTACCATGTCAGTAAAGTCCCCTTTGTGCCTAAATTTGTTCAACTTGAGTTTCTAGTATAGTTCTTAACTAGAATTGTAACAATGGGCCATCCAGGACCAGTTGAATTGACACCATCTTATCAACAGAGTAATAAAGAGTGGTTTTTCAGGAACTGAGACCCCTTGTCCAGTTCAGGCCAGTTGAGACCACAAACCCATCAACTGCTCAAATGCTCGACAAGTGACCTTTTTGACATCAAGGGGCTAAAACCTCCAGCTTCATATCACGGTAACACTGCCATTTTGTGAACATGTGTCCTATAAAGAGGCATGAAGCTTGACTACACTTGCACAGATCATCAATTACCTCATCTACCTCAACACTTCAGACCACCCTGCCCTTCATCCCATAAATTGTGCCCCAAGCCTTGGATTGAGGAGACAGATCTGAGGGCACACACCGCCTGTTTCCCTGCAGGTCGATCTTGCATAATAAAGTTGATTTCTTTTCCCAAAAGCTGATGCCATAATTAATTGGCTTTTTTATGTGCATTGGCTAGGAGAATCCCATTTTTGTGTGGTAATAGAATCTTTAGGATAAGAAAACTACGGATTTTATTTGTTTGTTGTTATTTAATCCTCTCATCCTAATACAGTGTTTGACAAAGTGTAGAAACTCAAAATCAAAAACATAAAAAACAAAAGAAAATGAAAATTAACCGGGGCCAGCCCAGTGGTGCAGCAGTTAAGTTCGTACGTTCCACTTCTGTGGCCCAGGGTTCGCCGGTTCAGATCCCAGGTACGGACATGGCACTGCTTGGCAAGCCATGCTGTGGTAGGCATCTCACATATAAAGTCGAGGAAGATGGGCATGGAGGTTACATCAGGGCTAGTCTTCCTCAGAAAAAGGGGAGGATTGGCAGCAGTTATCTCAGGCTAATCTTCCTTAAAAAAAAAAATTAACCTAAAAAACTGACCTCTTCCTCTTTCTTTAATGAGTGAATATTTATGGTAAAGTGATATGCTAAATACACTCATGATTCCAGCAAAGTAATAACTTCTAAATGGAAATGGGAATTCGACTTTACAAAGGAAGGTAAGACTTACATTCTTTACTCTTTTAGCAAGTTTTCACACAAGGGAAATCTATAAGATAGGTTTCAAACAGATGGGACAATTGGCAAAGAGATAAAACATAAGATAGGAAACTAATGTTAGGATGAGGGTACTCAATTCATGGTTTGGTTTTTGTTTTGTGTAATGTATTTTTATCTTTACTAAATTTGGAGGTACATTTACTATACCTTCCCGAGATTTAGAATTGGTTTATACTAAAGGGGAGCAGAATATGCCACCCCAAAATATGCCTCTTTGGCATAAGGATTATTTTGAGCTGGTTATTTTTGAGAAACAGCAGACACAGGAGAAGCACTGAAAACTAAGTAGAAGTTACCCTTTTGTAAGAGATATTTACATTCATAAGGGAAATCTCCACTCATAAGGGTGATTTCCTGTACCGGGAAGAAGAGAGTGTCTAAATCTCTAGAAACACTTATCAATGGAGAAAGCAATGATTTAAATCTGCCTAACAACCTGACCCTTGTTTACTGTGCTTGGCTTGATAACCTCCCATAACTGGCTCCACCCCCTCCCCAATCTTCTTTTGTCTTAAGCTGGAGATGGTATTTAAGGTAATGACTTAGGCCATTTTGGGAGTTACTCAGTTTTCCTGGGTCTTTCCCATGTATACAGGAGGTATACATGTTATTAAAAGTCGGTTTGTTTTTTTCTTGTTAATCCATCTTTTTATTACAGAGGGGTCTCAGTCAAGAACATAGAAGGGTAGAGGGAAAATTATTTTTCCTCCCCAACAATAGATTATGCAAAGAGCTAATCATAGTTACAGATTGGTGTAGCATGCAGAAACAATTGTGATTTAGACCAACATCTGTTGATTGAATCTCCAGAATTTTGCACTTTTCTTGTAAGGATTTATTAAAGGAATTTGAAAACAATCATTCTCAGATGGTTGACATTTTTGAAAGACAAAGGAAATGGACACAGTGGTAAGTTCAAGAAGAGACAATAAGAGAAACTGTGATGAAATGCTGGCAGAGGAGAATAGATGAAGTATAAATAATTTTTTTAGGACTTACCTTAGCATGAAATTTTTTTTATTGTGTTAAAAAACTCATTAAAAATTTAAAATTTTTAAGTGTGCAGTATACAAATATTAACTATAAGCATATTGCTATGCAACAAACCTATAGAAAATTTTCATATTGCAAAACTGAAACTCTATACTCATTGAAAGGCAACTCCCCTTTTCCCCATCCTAGCAGCTCTTGGCAACAGCCATTCCACTTTTCTGTTTCTAAGAGTTTGACTAATTTAGATACCACATATAAGTGGAATCACGCAGTAATTGTCCTTTTGTGACTGGCATATTTAACTTAGCATAATATCCTCAAGGTTGATCCATATTATAGCATAAAACAGGATTTACACCTTATTTAAGGATGAATAATATTTCATTTTACATATATCCCACATTTTCCTTATTCATTCATCTGTCATGGACATTTAGATTGCTTCTACCTCTTGGCTATTGAGAATAATCCTGCAATGAATGTGGGTATGTAAATATCTCTTAGAGATCCTGTTTTCAATTCTTTTGGTTATATATCTAGAAGTGGGATTCCTAGATCAAATCATAATTCTGTTTTGAATTTTTTGAGGCACCTCCATACTGTTTTCCATAGCAGCTGCACAAATTTTACATTCCCAGCATTTTACATTCTGATTTCTCTACATCCTCACCAACAGGTTATTTTCTGTTTTTTTTTTTTTTTTTTTTTTTTTTTGGTGGGAGTTTATTGGGTTTCTATAAGACAATTACTTTGAATTCTTTGTCAATTAATAGATGTCTGTTTCTTCGGGGTCAATTTCTGGAGACTCATTTTGTTTCTTTGATTGAGTTATATTTCCCTATGTCTTTCTACGCCTTATTATTTTTTGCTGGGATTTGGGTATTTGAAAAAACATCCACCTCTTCCAGTCTTTATAGACTGGCTTTGTACAGAAGACCTTCACCAATCAACCTGGCTAGAGATTCTAGGGGCTTCTCAAACATTTTCTAAGGATGTGTCTTCTCTGTACTTGTTCATGTAACTTCCCAACTATACAGATTTTCCAGTTTCTTTTTCAGGAGCTTGTAATCTTTTGTTCCCTCTGGTGTTTATTACAGTTCTCTAGGTTCTTTGGTGCTGCAACAAGCCGCCAAGCTCTTCTTTGTTCTCAGCAGCCCCCAGGCTTGAAAAGTAAGCTGGTTCCTCATTAGCACTCTGAGTCAGGTGTGACAGAATCCATTCCTTCAGGCAGCTCCCCTAAAAGGTGGAACATTGGATGTATGTTCTACTCTTCTCTTTCCCTCCCAAAGGAGAAGCACTGAGTTGAGCGTTTTCTTCCCGTTACCCCAAGCTGTGCTCGCTTGGGGGAAGGGCTATCATGGGTGAAATGCAACAACTTTTCTGATCCATTTCAATGTGGCTATTCTTGGCTTTTCCCTTTCCTGGGGTACTGAGTCATCCTGACTGGTTTCTAGAGTTCTCATACAGGCTTTCTGGACCATATATGATTTTTAAGTCCATGTCTCTGTGGGGAATGCAGTCTGAAGGTTCCTATTCTGCCATCTTGCTGACATCACTCCTAAATCTCCATTCATGTTTTATGATAAGAATCAAGTCAGTGGGAGAAAGGAGTTTTATACACTGAATAATTATTATTAATAGCTAACCTTTCTTGAATGCTTACTATGAGCTTGATATATGGTACGTAATAAAGTTCTCACAACCATATCAATAAGGAATTCAAATACCACTTTCCTTCCTCAATTTACCAAATAAGAAAACTGAAAGAGAGAGCTTAGCAAGGTAACCTAAGGGTGCCTTTCTAGTCAATAGTAGGAATAGGATTTACAACAAGGCAATCTAAGTTTATGACCTATAGGTTTAACAGGATGCTTCAAAGTCTTTAGTATTTGAAACTGTAGGATTAGCTAAAGGCCAAGAACAAACAAACAAACAAAACATTAAAACAAAAACCAGAGGACCGGCCCCATTGCCGAGTGGTTAAGTTTGCGCGCTCCGCTTTGGCAGCCCAGGGTTTCACCAGTTTGAATCCTGGGCGTGGACATGGCACCGCTCATCAAGCTGTGCTGAGGTGGCATCCCACATTCCACAACTAGAAGGACCCACAACTAAAAAACATACACAACTATGTACCGGGGGAGCTCTGGGGAGAAAAAGAAAAGATAAAATCTTAAAAAAAAACCCAAGAGGTGATTTAGTTTAGTGAGTTAATGTGAATTTTATTGCCTACATTTCAAGAAACCAAAAAAGTCACAAGTAATAAAGCTTTAAATAACACAATATGACCACACATACAAAACATTTTCAGAAGTTCTTAGACTCTGGAGGAGGAAGAATGTTTAACTTAAAGTTGGTTTAAATCTAAGTGTACCATTCCAAGGGAAATGGATTTCCACTAGGTTCTGCATGGGATAATAGTTCTGCCTCTGAAGTAATCCTGGATGCTCATTAGGAAAGCCTTGATTAAAGTGTATTAACAAGCCCTAGATCTGTTTAGTCAAGTGAAACCTCTGTGCATACTCAGGGGTAATTTTCCAAACCCAATGAGACGTAGAGATTTATGGCATATTAGCTCCCCCCAGGATAACTTCATATTGGAGGCCCCAAAACCAGCAAAACCGTACAAGCTGGTTCCATCGATCTACCACTCACTGACATCTCGTTCAACTTTCTCATGGTGCAAAATGACTTGTGGAATTTTATCTCTTCCAATACTCAAGATTCAACTTTGCACCCACAACGAAGAATATACAACTATGTACTGGGGGGGCTTTGGGGAGAAAAAAGGAAAAAAAAAAGATTCAACTTTGCTATGTTCTCTTTCTTGCAAGTAATAAGAACAATTTCTAAGGCAGATTATGTTGATAAATTGTCTTCAACTACTTACTTTTTCTATATTACTCATTTTGCTTTCTCTTTTTTTGTTGTTATTTTTGCGGTTTTTAGCACTTCTTATAGATGGGAGAGAAGACTGAGGGACACTAGCCAGATATTTTCATTGGATATAACTTTTGTTCTAGAGTTCCAGTACTTAGAAAATATTAACTTCATTTATCATGTTTTAGAAAAGCCAATAAAAACTAACAGATAATTCTAGGTCAGAATAAAAAAAAAGTACTATGTTTCTTTTTTATAATTTATGGCGTTCTTGATTGTCACTCACCAAGGACTTAACTGATTCACAAGCTGGTG
>NW_025793797.1:0-8751 GCF_021613505.1 Equus quagga | reverse complement strand
GTCTTTTTAAGGAAGATTGGCAACAGATATTAGCTCAGGGTGAATCTTCCTCAGCAAAAAAAAGACTTTTTAGAATTTTGTGCCAGTCTTGAAGATCACTGGAGATGCTTCTATCTTTGCCTACTATTTTCTAGGAAGTTTTAAATCAATATTGTAAATGTTATAACCAGAGTTCAGTGTTTTAAAAAATCATAGCTTTGGGGATCTAGTTCTGTGAAACCCTGAATTTGGTGCCACAGTTTTTTTTTTTAAGATTTTATTTTTCCTTTTGCTCCCAAAGCCCCCTGGTACTTAGTTGTGTATTTTCAGTTGTGGGTCCTCCTAGTTGTGGCATGTGGGACACCGCCTCAGCATGGCCTGATGAGCGGTGCCCTGTCCGCGCCCAGGATTCAAAGCAGTGAAACCCTGGGCTGCCGAAGCAGAGCATGCGAACCTAACCGCTCGGCCACGCGGCCAGCCCCTTGGTGCCACAGTTTTGACTGAGTTCCTTTTCAGTTGTCTTGAGAGGGGCAGTCTTCTATTTTGTCTTTGTAGTACATAAAATTTTTTGGGAAAATTTTGTATCTCTACACATTTTTAAGTTGATGGCAAACTTTTTCTCATGTTTAAATCGTTGTCATTTCTGGTGTATTGTGAATATTGACATTTAAAAACAAAAGGTGTGCTGTTCTTTTAAATATATCCAGTGGAATATTTGAGACCTGAGATCTATTAAACATTTACAAAAAGACGTAAGCACCTTTTTCTTTAATTTCATAGTTTCTTTTTTCTCTTTGAACTTGTATTTCATTTCACTTCTGCCACAGAACTTTATCCTAATATATTTTTATGCTTAAGTAACTTTTAGTGATCATCCTATCGTGTTTCTGCCCAACAAAAATATGTAAACAAATAGAAATTAAAATTTGTTTCTTGTGACCATTAGTTTCTGAGAAATTAACATTTTTCCTCCTGAATTGAGTTTTTTAAAAAAGATTTTGTTGTTTTTTGTTTGTTTTGTTCCTTTTTTTGTGTGTGAGGAAGATTGGCTCTGAGCTAACATCTGTGCCAATCTTCCTCTATTTTGTATGTGGGTCGCTTCCACAGCATGGCTTGATGAGCAGTGTGTAGGTCTGTGCCCGGGATCTGAACTGGCAAACCACAGGCCGCTGAAGTGGAGCATGTGAACTTAACCACTATGCCACTGGGCTGGCCCCAGTGGATTGAGTTTTTATTACAACTAGTATTTGTACAGAAGTGATCAAAACATAAATCGTTACATAATTTGATATGCAATTATTAAACATAGAAAGAAAAATTATATTTCACATTTATTTCTTAACATGAATGGGCTTCTTTCCCAATTAGTTCTTGTATTTGTCAATAAATATTACTCATTTTACCAATAGAATTCTAGTCAGTATGAATGATGCTTCCATGAGCATTTAACATACACATCTCTAGATACGTTTATGCATTTTTGCTACCCAGGAGAAAAACTGATGTGTCATTGGATGCTCATTTCTTTCACCTTAGTGGTTCGTACTAAATTTCAAAAGTGACCATTACTAATTCACATTTGGAGCAGCAGTGTATGAGCTGGTCTGTTCCACATCTTTGCCAAAATTTGCTCCAGATCTTTTAAATTTAGCAAATCTGTGAGTTTGTAGTTGCGTTGTGGTTTTAATTTGCCTTCCGTGATGGCTAATGACATCGAGCATCTTTTGATTCGTTTATTGGCCGTTTAAACTTCCTCTCTTGTAAATGGCTATTGTCAGTTTTGTCCATTTTTCATTTGGGTTGTCTGCCTTCTTATGATTGATTTCTAGTAATTCTTTCTCTATCCTGGTTGTGAGCTCTTTGCTGGTCGTTTTTGGCAAATATCTTTTCCACCCTGTGATTTGCCTTTTCATTCTTTGTTTGGTGTCTTCTGATGAACTCTCTTTGAATGTAGTGCCATTTGTCAGTCTTTTTCCGTGATTGTTAATGCTTTTTTGTGTCCTATTTAGGAACACTTCTTCTTCCTTGATATGCTCCTATATTATCTTCTAAAACTTTTATTGCTTTGCCTTTCACATTTCGATCTACCATCTACCTGGAATTGATATTTGGTGTCATGTCAGGTTGGTGTCAAACATTTTTTTCTCCATATACTCAATTGTCTCAGTCCCATTATTGAAAAAAACCATCCTTTCCCCACTGCTCTGTAATGGCATCTCTAGCGGCAACCAAATGTGGGTCCCTGTTTTGGGCTGTCTCATGTCTTCCATTGGTCTCTGTTCATGCTTGTGGCAGTTCTACACCGTCCTAATCACTGTGGCTTCATAATCAATTTTGATATCGAGTAGAGTAAATCCTCTCACCTTTTTCCTATTTAGGAGTTTCTTGGCTTTTCTCGATGCTTTGCATTTCCACACACATTATTTTTATTTTCCAGCTTTATTGAGATAGTTGACATATAATGTTGTATAAGTTTAAGGGGCTACTATCCATATGCAGTTTAGAATGAGTTTATCAAATTCCACAAAATAACCTTTTGGAGTTTTGCTTTGACTTAGAGTGAATCTATAGATCTATTTGAGGAGAACTGACATATTTAAAATATTGTCTGCCAATTCATTAATATAGTTTCTCTCTCCATTTATTTGTCTTTTTAATTTATCTCAATATTATTTCATTGTTTTTCTCTGTAACGTTCCTGCATATCTTTTGTTAGATTTATCCCTAGGTATTTGATATTTTTACATGCTGTTTTAAAATTCCATCTGCCAATTGTGGCTTTCATCTAGAAACACAAATATATTGATTTGGTATCCAGTAATCTTTCTGTGCTCACTTATTAATTTTTGGATTTACACCTACAGATTATGTCATTTGCAAGTAATGGCAGGTCTGTTGCTTCCTTGACAGCCCTTATGCTATTTATTTATTTTTTTCATTTATTTACTTATTAAACTTAGTGAACAGGCTAAGTCCTTCAGTACAATGTTGAAGAAAAGTTGTGAGAGAATAAGCATCCTTGTCTTGTTGCCAATCTCAAAGGGAAAACTTTCAGTGTTTCACTATTAGGTAAGAACTTTGCTGCAGGAAACTTTATCAGATAAAGGCATTTTATTCTTAGTTTTCTAGGAAGTTTTTTTAAAAGCATGAATAAGTGTTGAATTTTGTCAAATAGTTTTTCAGATCCATCGAGGTCATCATATAATTTTTCTCCTTTAATCTATTAATTAAATAGAATAATTTTCTCAAGTTAAGCCATCCTTCCTGGGATAAAGGCAAGTGAATTATGGTAAATGAACCTTTTTATATTATGCAAGATTCTGTTTGCTAGATTTGATTTATGATTTTTACATCTGAATTCATTAATGAGATTGGCCGGTAGTTTTACTTTCTTACATCGTGTAAGGCAGGTTTTGGTATCAAGTTTCTGCTGTTTTTTCTTCACCAAAGCTGCTCTTTTCCTCTTCCCTGAAAGAGCTTGTATAAGGTTGGCAGAATTTCTTCCTGAACTCTTTAGTAAGATTCACTAGTGAAACTCTCAGAAACATTAGAGGGGAAAATGTTTACTTATAGATTCAATTTCCTTTATCATCGTAGGACTATTCATGTTTATTATTTCTTCTTGTATCCATTTGTCAAGTTGGATTATTATTATTATTATTATTTTAAAGATTTTATTTTTTTCTTTTTCTCCCCAAAGCCCCCCAGTACATAGTTGTATATTCTTTGTTGTGGGTCCTTCTAGTTGTGGCATGTGGGACGCTGCCTCAGCGTGGTTTGACGAGCAGTGCCGTGTCCGCGCCCAGGATTCGAACCAATGAAACACTGGGCCGCCTGCAGCGGAGCGCGCGAACTCAACCACTCAGCCACGGGGCCAGCCCCATTATTATTATTTTTTTAATTGAGAATTTGTCCACTTAATTCATTTTTCAAACATTTTTGGCATAAAATTGTTCTGGTAGTCTCTTTCTCGTGTTTACTTTTGTTTAAAAAATTTCATTCTTTTCTCTCTCTCTCTCTTTTTAAGCAAGAGAAAAACAAACAGAATTTTATTAACATGTATACCTCATGAATACATGGAAGAGATCCAGGGAAAAATGAGTAAGTCCCCTTTCTGTTTTCATGCAAGCATGGAGAAAATGTGTTCACACAATTAAATAGATGGGAATAAAAAAAAACCCAAACAGGGGCTGGCCCAGTGGCTTTGTGGTTAAATTTGTGTACTCTGCTTCCGCAGCCTGGGGTTTGCCAGTTTGGATCCTGGGCACAGACCTATGAACTGCTTATCAAGCCATGCTGTGTGGGCCTCTCACATACAAAATAGAGGAAGATTGCCACAGATGTTAGCTCAGCGACAGTCTTCCTCAAGCAAAAAGAGGAAGATTGGCAACAGATGTTAGCTCAGGGCTAATCTTCCTCATCAAAAAAAAGAAAAAAAAGAGGCTGGCTTGGTGGTGCAGCAGTTGAGTGCGCACATTCCACTTCGGTGGCCTGGGGTTCACCAGTTTGGATCCCGGGTGTGGACATGGCACCGCTTGGCAGGCCATGCTGTGGCAGGCATCCCACATATCAAGTAGAGGAAGATGGGCACAGATATTTGCTCAGGGCCAGTCTTCCTCAGCAAAAAAAAAAAAAAGAGAGAGAGAGAAGGATTGGCAGCAGATGTTAGCTCAGGGCTAATCTTCCTCAAAAAAAAACAAAAAACAAAAAACCAACCAAAATGATCCCAGACAAACCCAGTATAGCAATGTCTTTTAATTCTTTGAACTCTTTCTAAGCTAAGTACCAAAAATCAGTTGTGATCTATGTCCAAAAAAGAGTTTGGTGATTTCTCAGCTGACGATCTGTCTAGGTCTTTCTTCAGTTTTGTTGAATGCAAAGTATTGGAAGCAAAAAACTTGAAAAGTGAAGATTTGCAAAAGGATTCGTTATCCAGTCATTAGAGCTTCTCCCTTTCTCAATACCAGTATTAATATTCTAGATGTCTCTTTGGTCAACCGGGAAACTTTCTGCCCTGAGAGCGTGCCTTGAGAATGAAGGGAGGCAGGATTTTTTGTTTTTTTAAAAAGTAGGTGAAGGGTGGAGATGGAAAGTGGGTACGTCATTCCTACAGGGACTTTCTCAGACAGATTTTTTTCAGGAAATTGTCCATTGGGAGGATGAGGATCTGGACATTAATTTCCTTTAATTAATCCCTGTATCTGCCTATTCCGTGGAAAATCCTTATGGACACTTCCTCATGTACATATCCCAGAGTAAGGACCAGTCCCTACCTTGAAGAGCCGTGATGTTTTCTGTCTTACACTCTCTGATCTGTTGTGTCCTGCATTAAGAAAGGAGTTGGTCTTAGTTCCTGTATCACAATCCAGAGCATCCAGCACTGTGTCCTGACAGATGCTTGGCCCTAAGTTGCTGGGCATTGCCAGCACAGACCTGATTATAAATAACTGCTGCAAACTCAACAGCAATAATATATAGAGTGTATGTGGGGCTGTGCTGTACACTTAAGAGGCATTAATGAATTTAATCCCCATTTTACAGATGAGGAAACTGAGGCCCAGGAATGTTCAGTCACTTTCCCAAGACCACCCAACCAATAACTGGCAGGCCTGGGGCTCGAAACCAGGTATGTCTGAATCCAAAGCCTGTGCCACACTGCCTGGGAACTCTAGGCTCTCAGGACTGTGGAACTGTAACCTTGGAACCCTGTTAGACACCTTCTCATTCATCACCTTTGTTTTGCAAAGGAGGGCCTGGGACCAGAATCAGGGAGTAGCTCGTGCAAAGTCATCCACTCAGGCATAGCAGGTGAAAGGTGTGAGGGGAAAAGCCAGAGGCACGGGTGGGAACCTCTCCCTTTGATATTATAATACCCAGAACTTTGGCACAGTTTCTTTTGACGATAAACACGTATGGCAACAGCTGAATGAGTTCCTTAATCTTTTGAGAAATTTCTCCAGGAGGCAGGGGTGTGGCTGAGATGACTTCAGGGCCCATACCAGATGCTACGAAGCTTGGATTCTCTTCCGGGGCCAATGAGCAGAGGCTGGACCATCTCACACTGTCAGTGGATGTTCCAGTAGAGGACAAAACAGCAATGTGAGTCCTGGCTCCAGGTCCAAACTGACTGTTGGTCCAGGCATCAGAATGAGTCTTAACCCTGGACCTATACTGAACCCTAAATCCAGCCATGGAGGGAAATCCAGGGAGAGGGCAGAGCCTGGGTGAAGACCAGGAGGTGAGACATATGTGGTCACAATGGGGGCACTGGGCTGTTTAGGCCAGAAGGACACCCCAGCTCTTTGTTGCCACAGCAGCCACTGCAGAGGTATGGAATGGAGGAAGTTGAGCCTGGGGATCAGTCAGGGACAGGCCTCCCTTTTGTCGCATTTCAGAACAACAAATTGATATTAGTTTCCTTGCTGCAAATTACCACCATTTTAGCAAGTTGAAACAACACAAGTTTGTTCTTTTACAGTTCTGGAAGTCATGTCTGAAATGAGCCTCAGGGGGCTAAAATTAAGGTGCCAGCAGGGCTGTTTCCTTCTGGAGGCTCCAGGGAGAATCTCTTCTCTGCGTCTTCCAGCGTCTGGAAGCTGTCCACATTCCTGGGCTCGTGGCTGCTTCATGCAATCTCTGCTTCCATCATCACATCTCCTTCTCTGACTCCGACTCTTCTGCCTCCCTCTTATAAGGACCCCTGCGATGACAGTGGACCACCAGGATAATCCAGAATAATATCCCCATCTCAAGATCTTTAATTTAGTCACACCTGCCAAGTCTCCTTTACCATGGAAGGGAGCACATCCCGGGGATTAAGTCATGGGTGTCTTTAGGGGAGGTGGGCATTATTCAGGCTCCCACACTAGATAAAGCAGATGCAGGGGTCTCAGTCTCCTATGGAATTCCTTCAGGAAGCAAATCCTGGGGTGCCTTTGGGGAGAGCTCCCCTTTGCACTCACTCTCTCCCCCTCTCCACAGCACCTCAGTTGAACTGATCACCATTTCTAGTTAAATCAATATTGACTGTTTACATTATTACGACTATGTCATAGAGTTCACAGCTGGGCCAGGTAGTGACCTACAGCTACATTTTCTTTCTGCTATGGGCTTGTTTTTCCTAAGGTTAATAACTGCTTTGTCTTTCATTGGCTTACTTTTCTATGCACTTGTCAACATTTCATTCCCAGATTCTGACATAACCATGAAACTCCCACCATGATCAACCACCCTGGAGAATCATCCTCATGACACTCAAAAGAACCTCACGGGTCACCTTGGAAGGACGCTGAGGAACTGACCCCTTTTTTTTGAAAACTGATAAATAATGGAAAGAATTAAGCATTTCTGTTGCTTTTTCTATCAAACTATACATCAAGACCTTCTTTCTCTTAAGCTGAATATCTTGGTTCTTAATTATATGAACATCGTTTATGTGCTTTATCTTCTCTAATCATCGATATCTGTTTATGCATCAATATCATATGTCTATACCCTACATATATCACCTATATTTAAATCATCTACATCTATATAATCTATCTATCTATATCATCTTTATAGTATTGATATCTATGTCTATAGCATCTATCTATATCACTATCATATATCAATGCTAATATTATATATCCATATTTATACTCTATATACATCTAATAGTTTAAAAATAGCTACATCAGTATTAATATATAATTACTGAAAGCCATTTAAGGTGTTTTTCTGGTTCTTTTTTTTTTTTTTTCCCTGCTGAGGAAGATTCACCCTGAGCTAACATCTGTTGCCAATCTTCCTCCTTTTGCCTGAGAAGGATTTGCCCTGAGCTAACATCTGGGGAAGTCTTCCTCTATTTTGTATGTGGGTCACTGCCACTGCATGGCTAGATGAATTGGTGTAGTTCCGTGCCCAGGAACCAAACCTGGGCCACCAAAGTGGAGTGTGCCGAACTTAACCACTAGGCCACAGGGTCGGCCCCTGGTTCTTTTTGTTTTTAGGGAGGTACTGTCAAGCTGTTGGGTCCATACAGTACATACATTCACGGATTCACACTTGTACGCAGCATCCCAACAACACAGGGACCCAATTGGGGCCCAGACCTACCCTTCATGTACCTGCTCGGAGAGACTTGCGTACACCCAGTCTTTCATACCCAGAAGCCTCCAGGTTATTTAGATTCCAGCTCTCTCAGAGTTTCAACTGCTCTCCACCTAGAGTCTTACACAGATGCAGCCAAGCATTCATGGACCCTAGACCCACCAAGACCCAGCTACAACATGTACAGGGGCATACTCTCTCCCACACACAGACCAGGGTCTTTTCCAGCCATAACAGTTACTGTCCCAGGGCTCTATAACCCTCTCCAGCCCAGCACCCTCCCTTTTTTAAATTTAAATTTTATCTTTAAATTATTCTATTCAGGTCATATGGGCTTACAACATTGTGTAAATTTCAGGTGTGCATTATTATGTATCAGTTTCTGTATAGACTGCATTGTGCTCACCACCAATAGTCTAGTTTTCATCCATCACCATACATGTGTGCCCCTTGCCCTCCCTCACCCCCTTCCCCCCTGGTAACCACTAATCTCTTCTTATCCATGTGTTTATCTTCCACATATGAGTGAAATCATACAATGTTTGTCTTTCTCTATCTGGCTTATTCCACTTGGCATAATACCTTCAAGGTCCATCCACGTTGTTTCTTTTTTTTGTTTGTTTTTTGCTGAGGGAGATTCACCCTGAGCTAATATCTGTTGCCAATCTTCCTTAAAAAGAC